>NW_026043100.1:0-57881 GCF_023856365.1 Brienomyrus brachyistius | reverse complement strand
CAGCTGACCTGAGAGAGCGGGTGGGGGTGTAAGGGTGAAGCAGCTCACAGAGGTCAGATGGAGCAAGACCACTGAGGGCTTTAAAAGCAAATAACAGAATTTTAAAATGAATCCTAAAATGTACGGGCAGCCAGTGGAGTGAGGCTAAAATGGGGGAGACATGCTCATATTTCCATGTGCGGCAGCATTTTGAACCTTCTGGAGGTGAACAATAGTGGAGCCTCTAACCCCAACATAGAGGGCGTTACAGTGGTCCAAACTAGTAGTGACAAAAGAGTGGATTACTGTCTCAAAGTGCTGCCTAGAAAGAATTGGCTTTATTTTGGCCAACTGCCTCAATTGTAAAAAGCTTGACTTGACAACTAACCTTATCTGAGTGTCAAACTTAAGGTTGGTGTCGACTTTAACCCCTAGGTGTGTGATGACTGGTTTACAATATTGTTCCAAGGAACCTAAAATTACAGTGGAGGTCAGAGGAGTGGAGTTACCAAAAACCAACACTTCTGTCCATTACCTCCCCACTTCCTTGTTAGTTACAATATTTGTTCTGCATTACTGTACTGCTTTGGAGCCTTTTGATATTAAGGTGAATAACACAGGTGAAAAATTAAGGTGAAAAAAGAGACAGATGCATTGACAGCAGTCGTGGCCACACTTTGGACTGGGAGTGTAAGAGCAAAGGAAACTGAATCCACTATGTTCTGTCCTGTAAATTTTTATTAAACACCACATGACACACATACGAGTCCTGTTTTAACTTTCAGGGCTGATGGTCTGCAGCCTGGCTTGTGTTCTACAGTGCAGCGCAGGTGCAGTCACTGTGCTGAGCCCGGCGTTATATTAATGACGCAGCCTTTCACACTGACCAGTGAGAAATAACCTTGAAAATGACTGTGCTCTTTGTGGTTCTCCTTTTTTCTTACCACCAAGCAAGAGACTAAACATATTTTCTACTTATCAGTTATCAGAAATCAGAAATGTCATGCAGTAATCAGAGGTTAGACAGCAAGAATGACTTTTGTATTTTTATCTTTTGTCAATCTTTTATCCAGCGACTACTAATTCTCATCGGGGTCTGGAGAGGGTGGGACCTGTCCCAGGAAGCACAGAGCACAGGCCTGCATGGGATGCCATTCCACACAAGCAAAAACAATTAAGATGGTCAGATTTGCCTCACTGTGTGATTTTGACTGAAAGATGAACTAAGCACAGTCTTGTGTGTATAAAAATGCGTAGATTCATTTAACTTTAACAATGAGATTCAGCAACATGACCTTATAGTGTTAATGATCGGTATCTTACTGGTATTAACTGAATTATGCAAAATTCTACATTATTCTATATTATTGCACCCAAATTGTTCATACTGACTAAATGTAATTACTGACATCCTGGACATACTGCTTTTTAGGTTTGAATTTAAAATGTTAGTAGACAAATTCATGCTGTCAATAACATCTCACTTGCTCACCCACTTTTAGATAAAAATACCCTTTGTGGTTTTTCTAGTGAAGCAGTGGGCCTGAGCTGAGGACCTGATGGTTGTGTGGTTTTCGCTCACTGAGAAGAGAGACACAAACACCCTGCTCTCAGTCGGTCAGTCTTCCTGTAAAATGCAGAGGTGAGACTGCTAGTGGAAAATTACTGACTGCAGCGTCAACAACACATATAAACAGCAGCACAAACAAAATGTTCCACAAATGCAGGACATCTGTATGCTTACAGCACACATCAGACACGCTGACCCTCAGCACTGAGCTCCTCCAGGCTCTGTGCTCTCCCTCTTCTCTTCAATTTCTACACAAATCACTGCTGCTCCAGTGAAGATCCTGAATTTTGCAGGTGATACTACTGTGTTTGCCATCATAACTGAAGGTGATGAGTCTGCCTACAGACTGGAAGTCGTACAGCTGACCATCCAGTTCTGAACTCACATTATCCCAAATGTCCACATGCTTAGACTCCTCTCATCATCAGGGAGGAGCGTCCCTTGGCACTGTAGAGTAGATGGATGAGAGCAGGCTGATAACAAGGCTGTCATCAATTTTATGTGACACCCTCACCCCCCCAGCAGACTATGGAGGCCCGTAAGGGCAGCTCCTTCAGTAAGAGACTCAGACACCCGGCGTGTGACAGAACGGTACCGCAGGTCATTGGGCCCCACAGCAGTCAGGCTTTATAATCTGCACTCTGCTCATTGAACTTTTCCCCTGTTCACTGTCTTCTGATACAGTTTCTATCTGCTGCTGATCTGCAATATTGTTCCTCCTTATTCACTGATGTGCAGTGTTGCATTGAGCCAGTGCATTATGCCCTGTGTGGCAGCTTCCTTTGGGAGGCTAATATCTGGCACATGAGCAATAATGTTACATGCAATAGGATTGTGTATAAGTTAAGGATTGTGTATAAGTTAATTTTAATATTCCTATAATATTCCTCTGTATGTAATATATTCTTATTTTTTGTTTCTATTATTACCCTATATTTATATATACATCCATTTATTTTACATTCATAATGATGTTGTTTGTTGTTTTGTGCCCCACTGCTCTTGTAACAAGCCTCAGTCTTGACTCTCCCTTTTAAGGTCTTGGCCTTAAATCACACTCGATATAGGTGGTGTCGTCCCCATCACCCTGACCAGGATACATGCTGTAAGATTAATGGATGGTGTTTATCTGTGTGATGAAAAAGAATGTGAATAAAACAAAAATGTACCATTATAAATGGGAGCCCTAGGATGTGTGGTGGTTAGAGATGTGGACTGATGAGAATTTTGCTTTTCTAAAGTTCTGTTGTGAAAACTGTACATTCCGTTCCATGTACAGTAGTGATATGTAGCAATCATGTGCTCCAGTCAAATGTCCAGCTGCATGAATAATAATGGTGGCTTGTTTGGATAAAATAACTTAGGCTGAATACTTGAAAGCGTGACCTGGGTGAGGTAGAGAGGAAACAGGGTCTTACAAGAAGCAGATATTGTTCTGTCTGTGTGGTTTTTACTCTTTGCAAAGTGAGTCCAGCACAGTGCAGTCAGTGGGTCAGTCTTCCTGAGCTGCATCTAACCAGTGGAAACATCTGCAGCACTGCAGAGAAGCACTCAGCAGACAAACAAACCCAAACAGCTTACAGCTGTATGTCACTTTTGGACAGAGGTGGACAAAGTACACAACTTCACTACTTGAGTTAAGTATAGATACTCCTCGTCAAATAATACTCAAAGTTTTTCAGTTAATTTTTTACTTCAGTTAAAGTACTGGAGTATTTGCATCTAAAAATACTTAAGTATTCAAAAGTACATTATGTTTTAAATGCAAGACATTTTTCAGAACCTAATGACTCCTGAACACCCCACTGAATACACTGACTGGCTTGTACATCTTGTAGAATAAAAAGCTTGTGGAATATGATACAATGACTATAGAAACACAACTGACATAACAAAAGTACAGCCATTGTCATTTTCATCTTATTTAACACCCCCCACCCCACTCACACAAAAGAGCATGGTAGTGTTCTTACAGAGCCGTAGCAGTGTGTGTGTGTGCATGTGTGCATGTGTGTTTGTGTGTGTGTGTGTCTATGTGTGTGTGTGTTTGTGTGTCTGTGTATGTTTGTGTGTGTGTCTATGTGTGTGTATGTTTGTGAGCCAAGTAACAAGACAGGGAGCAAGAAACAAAACTCCTCTTTCTTAATTATCCACATCGTTATTAACGACACAGGTATATATACAGGTACATATACAGGTACATGTATATACTCAAAAATACATCCAGAACACACAATTAAATGAAAAACGTAATTTAAGAACACTTGAAATTTTCATTCAGTTTCTTTCATCTGTTTAATATAATCGATCAGTCCCTGTGCGTTTGCCCCAAACCATTCAGCATGGTACACAAGGGAGACAAGTAAGCATGTGTGACATCAAAGAACTGATTGCAGCAACTCAGCCTTTCCACAACATTAAAGCCGCTTATTCCCCCCCATGCCATGAAGAAATAATCTCTGTGGCTCCCCTCTCCCCCTCCCTCAGCCCCCAGTCTGGCTTGAACATTTGCACTTCCAGTAAAAATGCGCCCCAAACACACTGACACCAAACTCAGCACCGGTGCTCCGTAAAATCCCGTGATTCAGTCTCAGAAGCACTGGCTCCCCTGCCCTCCTCTGAACATTATTAAAGCTACACCCTGAACACTCTGTGTGACTGACATGAATGAGAAGCATCTTTATTCATAATCTCTGTAGCGGAGGTCAGAATACAGAGTGTCATTATTCCCGTCTTTCTTCTGTCTCCTGGGTTTTGGCTTCTTAAGGTTCAGGGCAGCGTAATTCAGTGTGTCCTCGTCATGGCACTGTGGAGACAAAGATGGCAGAATTGGATGGATCAAATCGGTTTGCTATTACCTATTTTCACAAATAGCACTTAAAATGCTGATCCCAGGATGGAAATCAGTCTGAGGTTCATTTGTTTTACTGACGATTTGTAATTTGAAATATTTATTACATACTTGCTTGCGTGACCATTCCACTTTTGATATATCACTGTTCTTTTCATCTGTTTAAAATATATAACACATCAATATATTATTTAATTTCGCACGGTATCATACCGTGGTCAGATAACATTCCGAATTTTCAAGCAATCAACATCCTTTTTGTCTCAAAAATGAAAGTAAAAATGACTTCTGTCAATTTAAGTGTGCATGTTTGGATACGTGTCATTTGTTCTCATATATCATATATAATAAAATTGCTATAAAGGAGATCTTGGTAATAAAAGTTATTGATATGCAACTTATTGCAACATGTATATTTCAATAGATTTTGCAAAATATGAAAGATATAATACAAAAATGTAAATCTTACAGTACAAAAAGGTTTATATAAATAAGGTGAGATTTAATAATGGATTTTAAAACTGTATTACCTGCAAGAGTGGTTTTAATATGAAAATGTTATCTATCATAAAACAATTTTATATTTCTATAATTTGTTAAAATCTACATTTTGTCCTTCTGAGTGCATAAAGCCGGGCAGCGTACCTGCACAGTGTGTACAGGTCAGTTTACATCTTATACAAATGAGAGCAACGTTCAGAATAATGCTGCAAGATAAAACTATCAGCAAGCCAGAGTGAAGAGGATCCAGCAGCTTCTGAAAGCCTGTAACAAAGAGATAGATTTCAGCATAATGATATAGAGACACATTTCCCATTTGCTTACATTACATTAGTTAAAGATCAAATCGATAACACATTACAGCAGTTGTTTTGTAAATAGTCCATTTTTAACATGAACTTCTAGTATTTTGTATTTTAACAATTTATATTAATATTTGAAATAATTATTAAATTAGGCTCCGGACCCCCCGCGACCCAATAGGATAAGCGGTTTGGAAAATGGATGGATGGATGGATATTAATATTTGAAATAATTATTAAATTAGGCTCCGGACCCCCCGCGACCCAATAGGATAAGCGGTTTGGAAAATGGATGGATGGATGGATAATTATTAAATTAACATCTGTGTAATTTAATTTAAGCACTTAAATTAGAAAATTCATTACATTAAAAAAAGAAATAAATGTCTTAATAGCAGAATAAGCTAAATAAAACTTTGAAGCAGATATACTCTCCACACTGGGTGCTACCATCTATATCCAGCTGTGTGCCGTTCCCAAACAGCATCTCCCCACACTGGGTGTTACCATCTATATCCAGCTATGTGCCGTTCCCAAACAGCATCTCCCCACACATGGCCACAGCGCAGTAGTAAGTCCCAGCATCGGAGAGGCTGAGGTTCCCCTTGGGGAGGCTGTAGACGCAGCTCCGTGTAGGAGATCCAGCCTCAGGGCTCTTCTCACACTCATCACTGCTGTTTCCAGGGCTGTAAATGACTCCAGGAAGGGATTCTCCTGATCCATGTCTGAACCAGTAAACACTGTGTTCTCCTGCACAGCTCCCAGTCTCTATCGTACACTGCAGGCTCACAGAGTCTCCTGGCTGCAATGTGTCAGACACAGGCTGCTGTACCACAGTCCTGCTGTTGGAGTCTTTACCTGAAAAGCAAAATAGTCATGATGACAGCCCTTTGAGAATAACAATGGAAAATACAGATCCTCAAAAATTGTTCTTACAGATTTTTGGGAACTGAATCGATGTTCTTCTAGCCATCCAAGAAATCAGTAACTTCTTGGAGAACAGCTGACATTCTTCTCTCTTTTTATTGTATTACTGCTTATTAGTATATATCAGGTAACACTATACATTAACTGCACCTACATAATACCTAAATAAAAATTATATGATAATAACAAACATTATAATCATATAATGTCTTGTATTAATGTATGAAGGTAGATGAATATAATTAATTTCAATTCAAAGAAATGAAGTGTGTAAAGTGTACTTTATATTTTCATGATTTTCGTGACTTTACATTTGGTTTATGTTGCCCCTTTTCCACAGGAAGGTATTTATTGTTTTTGCATATTTAGCTCTTGATGTGTTTTGGTATTTTTGAGCATTTTGCTGTAGTACCTGCATAATTTAATTCAAGAGCCGAAGAGCTGTTTGCCCATTACTAGTTTGTCTATCTTTTAACATTAAAGAAAAAGTATACATAGTAAAAGGAATTACTTGGTTTCGTAGTTCCTCCTATTTATTTTCTTATGCACACAAAAGTAAGTTTTTCCGTTCAACCATAGCACTACAGCGAAAAGCAAAACGTCATGGCAAATACAATTATGCTTTATTCCAATACACATTGCTAATTTTTCATTATTATTACATTTATTCAGCATAATATCTTCAAAGGTTTCATGATTTAATTTGCAATCTTCTGGCCTGAAATCTTTTCCTGCTACACTGAAGACTCTCTCAGCGTGTGCAGAGAAAGCTGCAGCCAAAGGGTTGGCATCCTCTGATAAACATGGTTGGTTCAGGTATCGGTGACATTATGTGAACCTTTCATGGCAGGAATAGGGACTAGTTTGACTTTTGATGCAGGAAAAGTGTTTGGGACTGTTAGGTTGAAGAAACAGTTGTTAATCATTTCTGTATGATCAGCAATGAGTGTAAATATATATGTATACGTTATTTCTTATCTTCTAGCCACATACTCTTAGCTATTGTACTCTAAGTAGGTGGTTAACAGCTGCCTACTTAGATAAGAATCTCACTTCCCTCTCTTGCGCCCCCCATTGACTATAAATAAAGAAGACAAGGGGAACCACCCTTTGTAACACATTCTGCTGTAGTTTGCATTGCAGAGAGTGTGGGTACCCTTGCAAGTAAAACTGTAACCTGTGTGTGTCTCATAAATGTGGAGTTGGGGTGGAAACGCCGGGCGCTTTCCCCAACATAGAATTTGGTCCTTCGAGCCGGATCCGAGGAACCCCGAAGACGTCTCCAGTACGCCGAGAGAAGCGACACCGAAGTCTGTCGACAGCCACTCGAAGTCGGGTGCAAGAAAGACCTGTGATGTGAATTCGTCATCAGGCCGGTGGTTAGAACTGCGCTCGACGTCTGGTGATGTCTGAAGGACCTCGGTGACGGATCAGAGAGCACACTATACAGGTGAGAGATATGGCACCTAAGTGAGTAGGTGGCCAAGTGAGAGATACGGCACCTAAATAAGTAGGTGGCCAAGACATGCATGTGGTTGAGGTTAGCCGAAATTAACCGGGAGAGAAAGTAGGCGTTGTTGGAAATATATACAGTGTTGTATGTGGATGTGTTTTTATAGGTTTTAGATTAACCTACACGATCCACCCTAAAAGCAACAACATACTGGTGACTGAAGGATCAAGGACGGGTTTCATCCCTGAAAACTAACACCGCTGCTCTAATAGGGAGCAGTAGAAGGCCGTGTTAGTGTCCTCCTGAGGTCTCATGCCAGAGACTTGCTTTTAGGATTTTTTATTTTTTGTAGTGTATCCATTAAAAGGTAACAATGGGGAAGAATCAAAGTAAACAAATGGAACTAGAGGGAGATGAGAAGTTTATGGAAGGATATAAGCCAGGATCAGGACAAATAAGTAGTCAGAGATGGAGGAAAAAAACATGGGTTTGAAGGAAAACTCCACACTCCAGATATATTAAAATTACAGGGAAACTTAAAACTGGAGATGTTACAGACTACCAATAAGAAAGAAGGTAAAGACAGAAAAAAAGAATATGTTTTTTCTGATGCATGGTTAGAACAGAGTAAATTAAGAGATAATAAAAGACAGCAAAAAAAGGGAAATAAGGAGAAAAAATTACAGGCGACTTTAATTACACTAGATGAGGAGACGGCAACAAAATCTTCTGCCGCTCCAGTTCCCTTACTGCCCCCACAAATTCCAATGATTGCGCCTGCACCAGTTCCAGCTGTAAATAGACGACAAATAGGAGGAGGGGAATCATCTCGAATGATGACCCGAGGGTCTAACCCTTCTCTGTATCCGTTAAAGGATCTGGAGACAAGTAAAGTACGCTGGCATCCAAAAAATGACACAGAACAGGAAGACTGGGAGAATGATTTGGTGTGTCCACTCGTAGAAGTGGCAAATCCAAATCGAGGCCCAAATAATGCAGGACCCGAAACTATGTTAGTATATAGACCCTGGACCGCTGAGGATAGAACAGCGGCTTTAAAAGGAATACCCCCGGTTGAAGAAGGGGTACCCGAGTTTTGGACTGCCATCCTAGAATTACAAAGTAGTTTTCATTTGAACGGCAGGGAAATGTATAGATGTCTCAGACAGTTGTTTACCCATAAATGGGGACGTGTAGCGGGAGACTTCACAGGACATGGTAATAATGATGAAGTCTTAGCACATGACTCGCAGGAACTCATACAAGCATTACGAGACTTGCGAAACAGGGTAGAGACAGCCTTCGTAAGACGCGCAGACTATGGACGAATAGCGCAATGTAAACAAAAAGATGGAGAGGAACCTGAGGATTTTATGGATAGAATGAGAGTTGTATTTAGAGGAAACTCAGGGATCCCATTTGATGAAGAGGCAGTAGGAGTGTACCAACAACAGCTAAAACGAGCTTTTGTCGCAGGCCTAAAGCCCGAATTGCGAAAATATCTTGACAAACATTGGGTACATCAGAATACTGGTTCAGTCCAACAAGCACTATAATATGCTCAACACGCGCAGAAAGCGCAGAAACAGGAAAAGACAGACACAATATTCAGCGCCTCAGAAGTAGTAGCGCTAGTGCAAATGAATCCTCCGGGGAGGGGAGGATTCAGAGGAAGGTCAAGAGGCCGAGGAAGGGGGAGAGGTGTTTTCAGAAACAATTACAGGAATTCGTCTCAGCAAGATAACATTTGCTGGACATGCAGGAAACCTGGACACTTAGCTAGGAATTGTAGAGTAGGGAAACAACCATATAACCCAAACTCCATTGAAAACAATGATCAATGACCCCCCTCGGAGGCCCCTGTTACCGACACCATCCGAGGCAAAACAGAGGTGATTTTAAGAAAGGAAACGGAGGTCACTTTACAAGACCTTTTAGATAAGGAAATAGATTTACAAGCAGTGTGTCAGTTATTAGCAGAAAGGCAGTGGGAAACCTTGCCAAGTCGGAAGTTAGTCATAAACGGCAAAGTATATGAATGTCTGTGTGACACTGGAGCATGTAGGACTGTCCTAACCTCCAGTCCTCCCGGAGTCACATATTCTTCATCAGTCATAAATATAAAAACGGCAGGAGGTCAGACAGACAGACATCAGTTAACAAACCCAGTTGCAGTAAAAGATAAGGAAACTGGACTTGAATGTCAAGCACAGGTGTTAATAAGCCCTTCTTGTCCTGTTAACTTGTTAGGCCGAGACCTTATGGTACAAATGGGCATTAGCGTGGTTGCCACAGCCACTGGCATGAAAGCAATCGTAAATGAAGAAGCTTATGTTGTGCAAGGAACCACAACACCACAATATTACTGGTCTCTGGACCTAGGGGGAACTGCACAGACACGAGAATTATTGCGGAAAACTAGAGAAAAGCAGTCCCCTAGACAGGCCCAGTTCATGCCTGACGATGCCTTACACGTCACTATGTGGTACAAAGACACCCTTGGACCAGATTATGTCTATGACAAAACGTTTCATGCCCTCCAAGACACTTGTATTACCTTACAACATATGTATGTTAACCCCACCACTGGGTTTTCAGCAGCCTCAGTCATTTTATCTAACAAGCAACAGGCTGTATTTAGAGAGAGAACACCACACGTATCTCTTTCAAAACCACCCCAGATGCAGTGGAGAGATGTAGAGATGTTCTTACGAGATTCTATGCACAGTTACAATGACTACCAACCCGTATCTGGCTCCTGTTGGAGCTATGATGAGAAACACAATGTGTGGCGGTTTCCTTTGGGATGGAGAGTTCAAACCACTCCCACCACACACTTAAAGGACCCAACCTGACAAATTTTTTCAACCCTGGAGGAGGGATCATGTCCAGATCTAGATCGCCTCCCAGAAGGGTTGTGGTCGTCCTCCCCCACTGATGTAGGGCTGGTAAAGGGGTTTCCACCTTACAAAGTAATTGTGAAATCAGAACACCGTCCGGTAGTTAGGCAATACCCATTAAAACCTGAAGCAGAAAAAGGTATAGCCCCTGTAGTGCAAGACATGTTAGCATCAGGAATATTGCGAGAGGCTCCTGAAGCCACTTGCAACACTCCTATCTTTCCAGTCCAGAAGGGACATACAGGGAAATGGCGCATGGTGCAGGATTTAAGACCGGTTAATAACATAGTGCAACATGCAGCACCAGACGTGCCTAACCCACACTTATTGCTCAACTCATTGACTCCTGATAAAAGCTACTTCTCAGTAGTGGATCTTAGTAATGCATTTTTCTCAGTACCATTGCACCCTGATTCTCAACATTTATTTGGATTTACCTATAAAGGGAAAAAATATACATATACTAGACTCCCTCAGGGATTTTCTGAAAGTCCACATGTATATACCATGGCCCTTAGATACTCTATGAGTACCTGTGAAATACCATCACATAGTCAGGTATTACTATACGTGGATGATATCTTAATAGCAGCAGATTCAGAACAACATTGCAAAGAAACTACCCTAACTGTGCTTCAGCATTTATACAATACTGGACATAAAGCTTCTAAACAGAAGTTGCAGTATTGCAAAAAGACAGTTGTCTATTTAGGGCATAACCTTTCACAAAAAGGTCGCTCGCTGCTAGAGATAAGGAAACAAGCTATACAGGAAGCACCTAAACCACAGACTAAACAACAGATGATGTCCTTTTTAGGGCTCTGCAATTATTGTAGAGAATGGTTACCAGATTATGCTTTTCTAGTTCAACCTTTGCAAAATTTAATATACGGGAAGGAGATGACTCTAAAGGACAAAATACAATGGACTGAGGACGGAGAAAATGCTTTTACAAATTTAAAAAGAATGTTGCAAACCAATGTGACCCTTGCTCTACCAGATTATCAACAACCATTCACCCTATGTGTAGATGCTAATCAAGGTTATATGAAAGCAGTATTAACACAGCCATTCGGAGCAAAAGAGAGACCGTTAGCATTCTATTCAAAACGATTAGATGCAGTAGCAGCTGGCTTTCCACAGTGTTTACAGGCATGTGCAGCTGCTGCAGAAGCAGTAAAGGTATCAGCAGAATTGGTACTTTGTCACCCCCTCATACTTAAAGTTCCTCATTCTGTGTCTCTAATCTTGTTGCAGACACCGCTTCCATTCTTAACACATACAAGACATCTTACCTTAGTGTCACTTTTGCTCTCACAACCTAACATTGAACTTCAGCGGTGTGGCCTATTGAACCCTAGCACGCTCCTCCCCACCGCAGAGGATGGGGAGCCACATTCTTGCAAAGCAACAATAGAAGAACAAACAAAACCAAGAGCAGATATTCTGCAAACTTTTATACCAGGATCAGAAGTTGTTTATGTAGATGGCTCAGCATCAAAAAATGATATGGGAAAAAATAAAGTTGGGTATGCTGTAGTTACATCTACTGAAGTGTTAGAAGCCAATGCACTCCCTTCTACTTGTTCAGCACAAGCGGCTGAACTCTATGCTGTGATCAGGGCATGTGAACTGTTCAAGAACAAGTCACTTACTATCTACACTGATAGTCAATATGTGTTTGCAGCTGTCCATCACCATGCAAGAGTCTGGAAAAATAGAGGTTTTAGAACATCACAGGGCACATCTCTTACTCATACAAATTTGCTACTTAGATTATTAGACGTTGTGCATTTACCGACTCACTTTGCACTGTGCAAATGCAAAGCACACCAGACTGATGACTCTGCAGAAACCGCAGGAAATAGTTTTGCAGATAAAACCGCCAAAGAAGCGGCACTGAAACAACCTACCTTATCAGTGGCAGACATTCTTTTTATAGATAGCGATGTGCTATGTGATGCACAGATTCATGCTCCTAAAATAGAAGTACAAAGTTGGATCAAAAGAGGAGCAATACAACGAGAGAAAGTTTACTATATGAATGACAAGCCCATCCTACCAAAAAATTTATACAAAACAGCTGCTTTGGTGAGCCATGGAAATACTCATGTCTCAACAGGAGGGATGGTACATATCATACAACAATATTTCTATGCTATAAATTTTTCTGATTATGCAAAACAATTTTGTAGGACATGCTTAATTTGTTGTAAACACAATGCACAAGGAAACATCAGACCAAAACGTGGCCAGTTCCCCACAGCTGAGTATCCGTTTCAAGTTGTACATATGGATTTTATTGAATTATCTTGGTCACAAGGAAAGAAATACTGTCTAGTTATTATAGACACCTTTTCTAAGTGGGTAGAAATATACCCTGTAAAGCATTGTGATGCAATGACCGTTGCAAAATGTTTGGTAAGCCATTATTTCCCTACCTATGGCATACCTCATATTATAAGATCAGACAATGGGACTCATTTTGTAAATCAGACTATGTCCCTTTGCTCACAAGCATTAGGTTTTACGCTTAAGAATCATTGTGCGTATCACCCTCAGAGCGCAGGCTTAGTGGAAAGGACCAACGGCACTATTAAAACAAGGCTAAGAAAGACAGTGGAAGAGACAAAAAGGCCGTGGCCAGAATGTTTGTCTCTAGTAAAATTATGGATGAGAATAACTCCCACTCCTGCAGGATTAACACCTTTTGAAATAGTGTATGGTAGACCATTTCCCCTAGCAACTGAAATGAATGACATAGAAAAAGCAGACCGAGAAAATACGCTGGCCGATTGGATGCGTAAACTACTAACATCACAACAAAAACATAGCCCCAGTAGTCTGCCGGTAAATTCTGTTTCTACTCAACAGGATAACTTGCAGCCGGGAGATTGGGTCCTGGTCAAGGTCCTGTTGCGGAAAGATTGGAGCACACCTCGGTGGGACGGTCCTTATCAAGTCCTCCTTACAACACCAACAGCAGTAAAGATCGCAGAACGACCTTCCTGGATACACAAAAGTCACTGTAAACCCATCAAGCCCTTATCAGAGGCCTCAGCAACAGAGTAGCAGTGGAAGTCCGCTACAAAGGCACAGTAACCAATAGGGTGCTGTTGTCTCAACCCGGTGAAGAAAACAACTGAGCTGCACTCTATTTAGGATGGCCCTGATAGGGTGGGGATGTGGTAAAGTGACTCTAGGGGTCATTCTTGTTGTAGGACTTGTATGGTTGTCCTGGCTCTCACCAGCTCCATTACAGCACCTACGGCGATGGACCCATGATGACTTCCATCTACGCCCGTTGCCCGCTGACCACTCACATCCATTTATGCAAAACTACTGGTACCGATATGTACATGATACTGTAACAGCGAAAAATGTGACAAATTGCTATGTTTGTTCAGTAATGCTCACTCATAGTGAAGGACCTACGGTGTATGGCAGAGCTATGAATATCTTCTGCAGGTATAGGATATCAAAGTAATGTTTCACTTATATTTTCTTTTGTTTTTCATTTTATTTTTCTGTTGTTTTATTACTGTTATACCATGTTTGAAAATGTTTATTAATCAAGCTCTTAACGCTGCTTTTCGGACACGCAGTACAATGTTTCTCTCCCTTACCCAAACTATAGAGACAGAGCCTGTTTCCAGCGATGGCGATGAAGAAGACATATAATTCATAATGACGGCCGAGCCGAAAGCACCCGTGCAGGGCTCGGACCTGAAGAACCGGAATTAAATGTTTTCCAGGATAATGACAATGTGGTCTAAATGAAGGTTGTACCTAAAGTGCTTTTGCAACTTGTACAATGTTGATGCTTCTGATCATACTGTCATGATAAACAGGAGGGACTGTTAGGTTGAAGAAACAGTTGTTAATCATTTCTGTATGATCAGCAATGAGTGTAAATATATATGTATACGTTATTTCTTATCTTCTAGCCACATACTCTTAGCTATTGTACTCTAAGTAGGTGGTTAACAGCTGCCTACTTAGATAAGAATCTCACTTCCCTCTCTTGCGCCCCCCATTGACTATAAATAAAGAAGACAAGGGGAACCACCCTTTGTAACACATTCTGCTGTAGTTTGCATTGCAGAGAGTGTGGGTACCCTTGCAAGTAAAACTGTAACCTGTGTGTGTCTCATAAATGTGGAGTTGGGGTGGAAACGCCGGGCGCTTTCCCCAACAGGGACGTTTCTTAGGTTAGAAACTGCCGTCACTGCAGCCAACACTGACTTTTAAGGAGAGACACTCAGCTCTTCCTATGAGCAGATCCACCATGGTGCACAAAATGACAGTATAATTATTATTTTAGGTGACACTTCAAATGTTGCATTATTTCATTCTTTACAAAACGACATTTTTATAACAATGATGTATAACAATGTTAATGTGTTTATGTATAATTCATATTTAAATTAAAGTTCATATTTTAGTTAAAAGCTACACCTACAGTACGTATATGAACTTGAATTTGAATCCAAACCCTTTTTCGTTCTTCTTCTTTAAATTCAAATATAAATTTCAATGCCACAACCTGTTTTCAACCACAATTCAAATGTAATTCAGATTAACAAAATGAACTGAAATTCAAGTTCATATATGTATTCAAAATCCTGAATTTTAGGATACGTATTTGAGAATTTCATTCTCAAATCAGTTCTGAATGGTGCACATCCCTAGTTCATATGTTAAATCATGCATTTTTTTTTTCAGAGTGAATACACACTGACTGCTCAGATAAATAACGTCAAAAATAATTTTCTTTTGTTGCTTAAGATTTTTGCACAGTCCTATACTGTATATAACAACTCAAACATTTTTTTATGTTATTTGTTTTAAAGAGGCTGCAATGTGTAACATTAACATCTGTATAAAGAGAAGGTTAGGCTTTTGGCTGACAGCAAGCAAAATGCAACAAATTGTATAATAATAATAATAATAATAATAATAATGAATGATTTTTGTTTGATGTTTAGAAAAACATTTATGGAACAAAGCAGACAATAAGGTATCTTTGCTAATTTTATATTGACAAACAACTAAACTGTCAAAATTATTTTGCAGGGAATAATCTTACTGACATTATAATAAAGCAAATATGAAAATAGTTGGAATCTCATTTACCTGTGATTATGACAAAGGTTCCATTCCCGAAGGTGACCTCATGAAGAAACACAGCAGCACAATAATACACTGCAGAATCTGACGGCTCCACGTTAGAAATAGTGAGGTTAAAACTCCCCTCTGCATTCAGTAAGGAGTAACGTTTTATGCTTTTATATTCCTTGTAAAATTCACCAGGTACGTAGAGAAGTGCTTTCGCCATGGGCTGGGGCTTCCGACCAACAGCTTGCTTAAACAAAGTAACAAAAGTTGTTTCTCCTTGACAGAAGCATGTCAGGGTCACACTGTCTCCAAGCTGAACCCTCATCAGGTGACTGGGCTGAACAACATCTGTAGTCAGTGCAGTGTCTGCAAAAACAGAAAAACAAAAAAAATCATAATCAAATAAGACATATAATAGTAATCTAAATAACTATTAACTATGATGCAGATTAAATGGCCAATTCCACTGATCACATCATACAGATAAATGAAAATATTAAAATCCCAAAATAATTTATATTATAGGGCCTTACTAATGAAAATGAGAAGACCAAAGAGTCTGAACATTTTTGTGCTTCCACTGTTTAGAATAAACTGCTCTGCTGCTAAGTGAGAGATCATGGTCGTGGTCGGGATGAAAGGGCAGGAAACAGAGAGGAAACAGAGAGACACACATCAGGCTGATCTGATTGGCTGTTCACATGGGAACTTAAGTAACAGTGAAAAAGCATTTTAATGTGCACTTACATGACGTTTATTAATTTACTCCTTAACATCCAGTTAAAATGAGAACAATTAGATAAACAGGAGCAGATACTGAGCATATAAAGTTCTTTGTACAGAGTGCTGAGATACTGTGGGAGAGCATTTGCTAATCATCTCTCTCAGACAAGCTCAGCACAGTATGAGTCTGTTATCTATCTGATATTAGACAGTCTCTCATACAGTAATAATAATTGATACTTTATTGGTCCCTGTGGAGAAATTGTCTTAACTTCTCTCTCAACTTGCTCTCTTTTTTTTAGAGTAAACAGAGTAAGTTGTCTGCGAAGGGCAGCCACCCATAGTGATGCCCAGTGAGCTGGGGGTTAAGGGCCTCGCTCAAGGACGCAGAGATGTGCTGTGGCTGGGTTTGAACCAGCGACCATCTTATTACAAGCACACAGGCATTAGATCTTCTAATCACACTTAAAAGGCAGATTAAATGTTCTTTCCACCATGCAAACAGAATGTAAATTGTAGCTTTACTGCTTAGATTTACATTCACACATTTGCATTTAAAACAAGCATTTTAAGTGATGTACATGAGAGTAAAATGGTGAATCAGTTTATTTGCCACTCTACACATTACATTGGCGCCCATTATAAGTAACTGTACAGTGACATTGCAGTTCCTCAGTTGCTTTGATGCATTTCTGGAATCACCCTTAACATCTGCAAAACTGTAAGTGCATTTCCCAAAACAATTCGTGCAAACAGCACCACACAGATGGACTGTCTACAAAAAAAGTCATAGAGGCCACCAGCAGCCCGAATACCACACCGTAAGGCCGTATGTTAGGATGCTCTCTATGGCAGAGCGGTAGGAGGCCACCAGCAGCCCGCATACCAGACCGTAAGGCAGCATGTTAGGATGCTCTCTATGGCAGAGCAGTTGAAGGTCCCGATCAAGAAATCCGACAAGTTTCCCCAATAAGCCAGTAACCCCGCTTCATAGAACAGGCCACAGGACTGGTTTTGGTGAGATAGTCCGAGTAGTAGGTAGAAATCAGGATGGAGACTGAGTGTGGGTCTAACAGGTGAGCAGATGTAGGACAGAATGTAGAGCCCTCTGGTGGAGTGCCTGTGCATGACTGAATGTATGGTTTGGGTCTGATGGTCTGAATAGTTGTAGAAATAGGCACCTTCCTACCTGATGTGGTAGGTCTAGATAAGGGGTCACCAACATGGTGCCCCAAGGATGCCCCCAATGACCACATGAGTTGCCCGTGGACCTGTTCTATAAAATAGCACAACTCACCAGCGAACATCATCTAAAATTTAATTTTGTCCTGTTTCTAATCTATCACATTTGCATTTATATAGATTTGAAATTGAATATAAAAAAGCATTTAAAACATGTTTATCATGCATGAAGTTTAGACATGTTTAGGAGGGCGTTTAAAACTGATATCAAACTTCGTATGGCTCAGTACCCGTGAAGTAGCTCTCCGTTTTAAAAAGGTTGGTGACCCTGGTCTAGATCTTGCAAGTTTGTTTGTACTGGCTGTGTGAACATACTGTAGCACTGTTAAGAATATGCAACACAGCCTGAGTTGGGGATCTGCTGTATGCATCAGTAATATAATGCTTTGTCCTTTTCTAGGCTGTTCATTAAGACATAAAGCCTGAAAGTTTTCTGAATGGCATTAATGAAATTGAGCACTGCCCCCACCTGCTGGCCAATTTATTAAAACATTGAAATCGCTGTCTGCACAGGCTGACGTGTCATTTAAGTCTGATAATTTTCTATGAGTCAAACGGCAAGAAAATGACAAGAAGTTAAAAACATGGAGTTAGATGAAGGAGAAAAGATTACAAATTTGAAGATTATGAAATCAGGACATGTCAGCTAAGTCAGCCAAGGTGGGTCTTAAACATATGGACGGAAGTATGAGCGCTAAACTTAAACGGGTTCACTTGTAACCGCTGCCACCAAATTTCGTTAAATTGCTGGGGAGGTCCAGATACATGAGACAGGAATAGAAGGATTATTCTTTATTAATATACAGACGAGGGTTACAACCCTCCCTAGGGCAATAGAAGGGGATACCTGCCACGGGACATTCTAAAACGCTTAATGTGAAAATGCGTAACGCAACTTAATGTATTAAAACAGTCACCACAAATCACCAAATTTCTCGCGAATGTATCTGGCCATAAAGACTTACCTGACAAGAAATCAAAACCGAAATGCTAGGAATATGGACTTTAAGCCTTTTCTTTATGGGCGTCAATGGAGGGGAAAACGCTTGACGTAAGATGAAGTCCATATTCCTAGCATTTCGGTTTTGATTTCTTCCCTGGCATGGGTGACGGGTGCACCACGTTCCCAAAGCCACGTTAGCCTCGAGCGAACTGCCCGGAGAAACCGCTCACACCAGCGCTGCAACCCGATCTCCTCCCCTTTTAAACACACATTTCTATGGCGTTAAATTAGTGCCAAAAGTCGTGCGCATAAAAACAGAAAATCCATGCTCTCTACGCGCTCGCGATTGCACAGCACTCACTCACTCGCTCGCCGTTAAATTAGGGCCAAAAGTCGAACCACGCGCGTGCGTGTGCTCGAGTGCTGAAAACCCATCCCCTCTACGCGCTCGCGTCCTGCACAGCACTCGCTCGCTCGAATTTCCCGCTTCGTCTTACCGTATATAAAAGAATGGGCCAATGTACGGTAAATTGCATTGTGAATAAAATTTCTTAATACAACATCACAAAACCAATTTAATAAATTCAAATCCTGGGAAGAACGCTCCTCAGATATTAGTTCTCGGGTTAGTGTTAGCAGACTATAGGCGAAACCACCTTAAGTGCTATCTGTTAATGTTTATTAAATTAGCATTAAAATGGAGAGGTTTATAATATCTTTTGTCCTTGTAGCTGCTAAATACACTCATTATTAAAGCCATAAAGTTGTCTGCCTACTACATTGGAATCTCCACTGAGTAAGTGTTTTTGATGGATTTTATTTAACTTTATTATACTCTGGTCCTTAGATCTAATGTCATACTTCTTCACTTATATTGTTTGTGAAAAGGTTTACCACGGTCAAACAGAGCAGCCACTACATCATCATACATGAACAAGCACCTCACAAAACAAAAACATTTCATTTTCATAATTAAAACTTTTGAATGGTAGGCCTAGTGTGTGGATCAGAGACAAGATCTTGACACCTCATTAACTATAATTTGTTCTGTGAACAGCTCAGATACCACCTTCTCGAAAGTCTTCTGCATAAAATAGAAATAGGATTCAGCGCGACTCCACTAAATTTGGATTACCTGGAGTTCCTTTGTCATCAGGAGCTGTATCTTCTGCAGGGCCCTGTCTAATCACATTGAAGTACCTCCTGCTATCACCCTGGCTTTGCAAGAGCTCTTTGACCTTGTGAGGGCACATCTGGAACGTCCAGCCCCATGTGTCACACAGGAAGTCGCTGCCACCAATAGACGACCCAAGATTTTGATTGAAGAACAATGTTTGAAAGAAATGCTCCATACTCAACTTCCTGTGCCTTGCATAGCCACACTGATGGGTGTTTCAAGAAGAACAATCTTAAGAAGAATAAAAGAGTATGAGCTCTGTGTTAGGGAACTTGACAATTTGGTTTCTTCTGTCAAGAATGATCTACCAAATGCAGGCTACAGGATAGTCAATGCAGGCTGCAGTCAATGGGCTACAGGGTTCGGTGGAGAAGAGTTGCAGCCTCCATGCATAGGGTTGATTCCATGCGCATCATATAAAGGTTGTCAAGTCTTGGCTGTGTTGTACGCAGAATGTACCAGGGCCTTTGTCTCTAGTACACGTGGACACAAACCACAAGTTGATCCGGTTTGTATTACCAGCAAATTTATTTGGAGTAAACCCTGGGTGGATTGGTGTGAGGTGGTGGTGGGGCTTTGGAGAAGATTTCCTGCCGATCAACACTAGCAACTTATATCTATCTGTCATGGAGGTCTCGGGACTCACAGATATTCAGAGACATGTGGATAGTTTACCAGTGGTTTTCAGCAGGAAATAGTTATTACTACAAATTGTCACCCCCCCCCCCCGCCCCCCACAGAAACTGGATCTGGCTATAGTGGGAAAATCTTTTTTTTTTTTTTTATTTGTGAGAACTTGAAAGCAAAACAAAACTTGGAAAAAATATATGCTCATTCACCAATTTTCTAATCTGGGGTCTAAAGTGGTCAGGCTTGCAAGTGTATTTGGTTATTTGTCTATCCTAGCCTGTTGCAGTGTATATTTCCTGTATATTTTGCATGTAAAAAATGTTGTTTGTTATGTCAGTGCTTAATATTATCATGTAGTCTTCATGAACTTTCTTCATCTTGGCCAGGGACTGCATTTGAAAAGTAGCCACTTGACTAAAATTGGCACATTTTCAGAAATGCCAGCAACAATACTGATAATGAACACCCCTCTAACTGACTCTCAGTTGGTTTAGAAAAAAGACTTTTTAAGAGAAAAGAAAGCCTTCCTTTGGTTTTGCATTTTTCTCTTTTTTGTTGGCTGTGCACAATATATTAGAAGAATACCTTACAATTATATTAGTTAAGAAATAACAGATTGCGTATATACAATATTAAGGTGATAACAACAACCCTCACTGTCTCTAGGTGCTGCTTCAGACAGGGCATTCTGCAGCAGGGACACCACCCGTCGTGCAGCATCCAGCAAATCTCCCTATCACAACAGCCCACATAACAGAATAACATTAGTGTATGATTCAGTAGGGCTAGTCCAGGTCTGGAAAGTAGTTGGGCCAGATTTTTAAACCAAGAAATTTAGCTGGGCCAGACATTTTCAGCGGCCCAGTAAGCAACAGGTAATGGCATTTTAAACAAACACAAATCAAGGTACATTATTTTAAAAAACTACAACTGAACAGAATCTGAGAGCAATATTTTTTTTCACTTCTGAAATGAGAAAAATATTTTGGTCGTATCTGACCTAGACGCATCCCAAAGAAAAAAAATGCCTATTAGATGGTAAACAGACATAAAGAAAAAGGGAAAAATCGTCTATAATCATCATCCGCTTATACTGTGGTGATCCATTTCACCCACACAGGCATGATCACCATTAGCGGTTTCCACATTATTGTCGAGGTGACTATTCACTTTACCTCTGCTTTCTCCGACATCTTCCTGATTCTGCCGCCAACAAGGGGCTCATAGGGTGGAGACTGAGGGTGTTAAACAGACCAATCTTTTGTCACTGAATGCAACAAATAATGTATTTATCTGTCAAAAGTCCAGCACCAGGAAAAGCAACAGAGTGACAGTAGAAACTGTAATAATAATGGAAGTGCGCCGCCCTACAGGGAAGGAGGAGTGATGGGAGTCCCGGTGGTGGCTAAGCGCGCGTGGGGAGAGGCGTCGTACTGTGAGGCTTCATGAACTTCCGATGGGGCAGTGCTGTCATACAGCGGGGAGCCTGAGAGGGGCACTGTGGCCGGGTGCGAGAGCCCTGGGTAATGAGTTGTAGAGCTGCGCAGTGTCACGATCGGGTACAAGCAGGCAGGCGATCGTGCGGGCAAGGCGTGCAAGGAGCAAGCGGACAGGCAAAAACGGGAGTTTAATTAGGAAGCGCGGACGGGGAAACATCTCACGCATACAAACATCAATGACAGACACTGGACTCAGGTAAGACACGGACTGAAATACACAGGACTGAGCAAATTAACTAGATACAGCTGGGTACAAATCGGGAGAAAACACGTGGGTAATCAGGGGGCGTGGCACACAGGAGGAGCGGACGAGCCGGGCATGACACGCAGGAACTGAGAGCCCAAGCTGTTGGACATTCCACTGGACTAGGAGACTGGGGTGAGTGAGGAGGAGCTCATTGACCACAAACTGGGATACTGGCTGTGTGTGAGCAATGGGGGGTGGAGATTAAGGAAAGACGTTAAATCAGCATGCAGTGTTGCCTGGAAACAACAACAAATATACTAGTGTCACTGTACTAAAACAATATCAAAATAATGCCTATTTTTTATTCATTTTACTTGTAGAGTGCAAAGTACAAAGGAAAACAAAGAGTAACTATGGCGAAATAAATCAAAGCATGTCCCAGAATGATGGGCCTGAATGGATCAGGACAGAAGAAGGCGAAAGTCCTGTTAACGAGGTGAGACGATGCAGACACAGGCCAGGATGTGGGTATAGGCGAGAACAAGAGGGAAGACGGGGGCCCGAGACTCAGCATGGGGACAGGTGGGGGAGGGGAGGCACGGGCTCACCTGGAGCTGCTCCCGGAGGTGCCGCTATGACTCATGGGTAACATGCCGGAATGGGACGGCACCTGTAGGCTGGACCAGTTGTCATGGGAGGGCAACATGGACAGACAGGTAGACGAGCTGTCTGAATAAGCAGCTGCAAGTATAAAACAATAAATGAAGCAGGTATGTGGTGGGCAGTGTTACAGCGTCCTTAATATGGTCAATACAGAAAAGGCATGTTATCATGTTATGTATATACTGCCTCCAGTTACTTAATGCCTAACTTTAATACATTGATTGATTTGTTCACTGCTGCAGCCTGTGTCAACTTTCCTTTCAGACAGATGTAAAGTCCATTCTGTTTTTGTTCTGTGTAGTTTTTTTTGAACAGCATATGGCTGAATTCTGTTAAACCTCAGACTGAAGAAAATTGTGTTAATTGAAAAGCAAATATCAAAAACTCAGTCTGCAGGAATGTTTTTCTAAATATTTCTGTGGACTTTTGGAAATTTCACGAAATTCCATTGCTCCATTACATAAACACTGAGTGAGATTTCATTCCCATTACTGCAACGTATGAAGAGGATTATGACTTATTACTTTAGGTTATCGGACTGAGTGAGTTTTCGAAATTTGCTCTTCGATAACTGAAGCAGTGCTGTGAATGCAGAGGTTATATGCGTCGCATATCAACAGAACTGTATGTTTATGTCTTGTCTTAATTATTTTGATTAAATGTCTAACTATTCCCAATATGTGTGAACATACTTGGCCAAATAAAGCTGATTCTGATTCAGTCAGAGGGTAATCGTCGGTGTGCTGTACTATCGTGGTGACCCACACAGAGAGCTTAGGACCATGATTTCAGTGTGTGCTTGTGTGAGGGGACAGGCAGGGCGGCGGCTCACTGGGTGATGCACTCCTGTGGGTATAGGGGCTGGGATAGGGGGCGGAGCAGTTACTCCTCAAGGAGGAGTAACAGTCACAGCCGTGGGGGGAGGAGAGGGAGAGGGTGCTCCCAAACTGGGGGTGTGGGTTTGATGAAGAGCAGAGAGACCCTGAGCCTGGGATGAACCAGCTGCCTACTGAAACGAAAGCGGATAAAGACAGAAACTAGAACCTCAAACTAAACAACACAAACAACAATATCAAGTTATATTCAATCATTAAACCGTTATATATTTAATCTAAACAATAGTAATAAATATCGTTCCGATTCAAAATATCATTTACGGGTGAATCTTATGACTTGCATTGGGAAACAGGAAACGGGCCAAGCTGCAGGGCCAGTTCAAAGGCATAGTGCGAGGCGCCCAGAAAGGGGGCGAGGTCTGGGCGGAGTCAGCTAAAGAAGAAAAAGGCCTGACCTTTTTCTGGATGCTGTGGACTGTGTTTGTGTGTGAGCTGCAGCTGCATGTTCCTTACATTTTTTTTATTAACACCAGCACCGTGAGGTTTGGCCTGGACTGGGTCCTGTCCTGCACGGTTGAAGACATGTTGACTGATGGTCAGCCCGTGTTCTGTTGGATCCCACAGAAAGGAAATGGGAATCCCGTTTGGATCGGATGCTGACAGTTGAAAAAAAACTCATGTCTGTGTGTTATGAAAGAATATCAATAAATGTTTCCGAAAGGGGATGACTCATTTGGTAATTATTTACGGCTTATGTTATGGCTGAGAAATTTACAGTCTTTACTAAAGTCTGACTTCTTTCGAGTCACCTTTAATATAGATTGGACACTCTCTATGCTATGTACAATACTTATATAGATGGTACATGTTTACTTGCTTGCACAGATGGTTGATTAGGTAATTAGTGTAAGTGTGTGTGTGTGTGTGTGTGTGTGTCCAATCGCATGTATGTCCAAGGTCCATAGTAAGTAATATACACTGATCAAGAGATGCCTGAAAGTGGATGAAAGAGGACATTAGTGGGTGTATCACTTAGTGTAACGGGTGCAGGAAAATGAGCAGGACTGCAAGCCATATAATGACCCACTGTCCTTATCTAGCTCTTAATACAGTATGCATACAGTGATGTATCTACAATGGACAGCTACTATAAGCAGATAGCACAGTACAGGTGCTTAATCTGTATGCTATTTCCATCCATCCATTGTCCAAACCGCTTATCCTACTGGGTCACAGGGGGTCCGGAGTCTATCCCGGAATCAATGGGCACGAGGCAGGGAAGAACCCAGGATGGGGGGCCAGCCCATCACAGCTCACACTCACACACCATTCACTCACACATGCACACCTACGGGCAATTTAGCTACTCCAATTAGCCTCAGCATGTTTTTGGACTGTGGGGGGAAACCGGAGGAAACTAGCAGCTTTGTGTGGTAATTGTTTGTATTAAAAATACATTGGATCAAGTCAAATTATTTTTATGAAGAATTAACATCTAAAAGCTGCTAGTAGACCGTGGGAAAATAATTTTTCTATTTTCTTGCTGCCATCTCGTGGCCAAAAGTAGGTATTGCAATTTCCATCATATGTAAGAGGGCCTGCCCATCAGAGTAATGTACATCCTGTGACATGTATTGACTATCAAGACAAACTGAAACACGGTGTATTAGGCTGTCAATGAGTACTGGACTAGGGTGAAAAACTGCCTGATAATCTACCTATTAACTAGAAGAGTACAAACTGGAGACGGATCCCCTAATACAGAGGGATTAACGTCTGTGCCACATCCAGAACCATTCAGTGTAGGAGTCTGGTGGTTCTACTGGATACTGACAAGTACCCAGCCCCTTTGTTCCCTCTGATAATCATCAGTCCTCCTCTGAATGCCTTCACCACTCTATTCCTGAATAGGTACACATTTAAATATGCTAGCAAGATCAAGGTATTGGGATAACTGTTAGGTTCGCTGTTAAGAGAGTTGCAGTGAAAACCATCATACACAGTGGCCCTTTCTGGATAAGATTACCTCCCTCTGATCTAACAGGTCAAGATCAAAGCAAGGTGCATTGCAATGTCTGACACCCAGCACACTACAGCATATAAAATACAGGTATCCATCGCCTTCCGCATTTGGAACCAGGACCACTTGTTGCAAGTCAATTTGGGCGTATCTCAAGTTATACGAGAGAGGCAAGACATTAAGGACAGTATACACAGTACTGAAATAATAATGTACATATTAAACCACAGCACTTAATAAACAGATACTGCACTTACATTTCACAAAAAAAAAATAAAGCACAGATTGCACTAAGAAATCAAAAGATGCATGTGCTAGCAAACAGTGGGAGCTGAGGAAGAAGCAGTGGTGAAATACTTTATTGTACAGTACAGTAAGTTTCTTTTTATAGAATGAAATAGCATACAGGGGGCGGCATGGTGGTGCAGTGGTTAGCACTGTTGCCTCACACCTCTGGGACCCGGGTTCGAGTCTCTGCCTGGGTCACATGGGTGTGGAGTTTGCATGTTCTCCCCATGTCGTCGTGGGGTTTCCTCCCGCAGTCCAAGAATATGCTGAGAATATGCTGAGGCTAACTGGAGTTACTAAATTGCCCGTAGGTATGCATGTATGAGTGAATAGTGTGTGAGTGTGCCCTGTGATGGGCTGGCTCCCCATCCTGGGTTGTTCCCTGCCTCGTGCCCATTGCTTCCGGGATAGGCTCCAGACCCCCCACGACCCAGTAGGATAAGCGGTTTGGACAATGGATGGATGGATGGAAATAGCATACAGATCTTATAAGCACCTGTACTGTGCTATCTGCTCATAGTAGCTGTCCATTGTAGATACATCACTGTATGCATACTGTATTAAGAGCTAGACAAGGGTCATTATATGGCTTGCAGTCCTGCTCATTTTCCTGCACGCGTTACACTAAGTGATACACCCACTAATGTCCTCTTTTATCCACTTTCGGGCATCTCTTGATCAGTGTATATTATTTACTATGGACCTTGGACATACATGCGATTGAACGCACACACACACTTACACTAATTACCTAATCATCCATCTGTGCAAGCAGGTAAACATTTACCATCTATGTAAGTATTGCACATTGCATAGAGTGTCCAATCTATATTAAAGGTGACTCAAAAGAAGTCAGACTTCAGTAAAGACTGTAAATTGGCAGCCATAACATAAGCCGTAAATAATTACCAAATGAGTCATCCCCTTTCGGAAACATTTATTGATATTCTTTCATAACACACAGACATGAGTTTTTTTTCAACTGTCAGCATCCTTCTCGATTGTCAGAAGCTCTGCGCTAGAGGGAGGTTTACTGGTCTTATACTCTTCTGGCACCTTGTGTGATTCCTGACTTGGGACATCAGTTTGGCTCCTTCTGTATGTGGTTTACATTGAATTTGTTCTTTAAAGTTGCCCCTTCAGAATTAGACAGTGTAACCAGCTTGCCACATATTGCCTGGATGACATAAGGTCCGGTAAAATCCGGTTCCGTTCTTCCTCCTTTCCGTCCCCGCTTCCTCATGTTGAACAGAAGCGCCTCATCTCCAACATGATAAACTGTGTTTTGGTACCTCTTTTGTATTCGTTTACCACATGCCTGCTTCTGTTTTTCCTGTGACTAGGAGATGTTTTCAGCTGTTGTTGCTTATTGTCTCAACTACTTTATTTTTTTCATCAAAAAACGTGCCGTAGCTTTTCTCATCGGGAAGAATAATTGTGGAAAGCTGAAGTGGAAAAACATTCATAGCAAATTATTATTATTCACAGATCATTATAAAGAGTCATTTTCTAAAAGCATTAAGAACAATGTAATTTGCTGTTTCAAGATATGTTTTTAAATAACTACTTGTCAGTCATAAGAAACTCTTCAACACACATGATCCGATCTTGCCACAAATCATTTTTAATCTCACTTTTGTTGCCAGCAGTTCAGACATTAATGGCTGTGTGTTGAGTTATTTTGAGGGGACATCAAATTTACACCATTATACAAGCTGTACACTGATTACTTTACATTCTATCAGAGTTTCATATCTTTAACGTTGTCCCTTGAAAAGATATAATAAAATATTTACAAAAATGTGTGGGGTGTACTCACTTTTGTGAGATACTGTATATTAAGGGATTGATTGTCAATAATATCAGTAATTCCTGATGTAATGTTAAAAGAATAGAGCCTGTCTCACACAGTTCTAAAACAACCTCAAAAACAGACTTACCATTTTATGTCATCATTCGTTTTCTCATCCAGGCCATTGGTTTGGGGATGATATGCAGCAGTGATCAACGGCAGAACAGGGGCTCTGAACGCAGTATGGATTAAAAAGGAATTAACCATCTCTCTCAATATAAAATTAGGATCATTTATTCTCTACAGAGGCCCCCATAGAATAGTGCATCCATCCCCTCACTCATGTTTAGACAGACGTAAGGCAACAGGCCAATGACATTCAGAACAGCAACAACATCAACAATTGTACAGCTAGTTTTAAAATTTAATAAAAAAGACAAACCAATTAGGTAATATTAATGAAATTATTAAAATGTGCAGATTAATAGTCAGAAATAATTTGCGATTTTAAGAGCGGAAAGGATACATTAAAACTCAATTACATTTATCCCTTAATAATATAAAAAGGTTTTTGAATTTTACATCATGATAAATGCGAACTATATGTGATTACTAATTACTGTTGACTAATTTCCTGTCTGGACGTTTCCCTCCTCATTGTTAAAAGTCATTATATGTCTGGGTGCCAGTCAGTGGAAGCACACAGACATGTTGGCCAGCTGTCATATTCATTCAGCACCAGCCCATCAAGTAGAGAATTCAGCACCACGGACAGTGACCTGTGTTACAATGACATCAGGTCATTGGCTCTAAATATTTTTCTAGAAATAACTAAATGGCTCTATTGTAGAAATTTCCAGCCAGAGTCTTGTGGTGCGTTCGTTTTTCTCTCGGAACTTGGAAATTCCAAATTGGGTGACATCACATCCAACAATCTCCCGTTCAAGCTAGCACAACTCGGAACAAACATGGCTGCCTCCATGAATACGCTGCTGTGTTGTTGCTTTATATTTTAGCAGTTATGGAGTAAGATTATTATTTCAGACAAATAAACAAGAAACAGGAACTAGTCAAACCACATTAAAAGCTTTATAAAGTATTTTAGTACATTCATAGCGATATTCTTTTTTCGAGAGGCAAACAAACTACAAACAAACCAAAAACACTAACAAGTCTGGTAAAAATCTGATATTGCATGTTAGGATACTGTTTACGGTCACAATATGGTATTCTCTAAATCGAACACGTGCAATTACATTAATAATTACTAATAATTATAAATAATAATAATAATAAATGGGCGGTATGGTCGTGCACTGGTTAGCACTGTTGCCTCACACCTCTGGGACCCAGGTTCAAATCTCCGCCTGGGTCACATGTGTGTGGAGTTTGCATGTTCTCCCCATGTCGTCGTGGGGTTTCCTCCGGGTACTCCGGTTCCCCCCCACAGTCCAAAAACATGCTGAGGCTAATTGGACTTGCTAAATTGCCCGTAGGAATGCATGTGAGAGTGCATGGTGTGTGTGAGTGTGCCCTGCGATGGGCTGGCCCCCCATCCTGGGTTGTTCCCAGCCTCGTGCCCATTGCTTCCGGGATAGGCTCCGGACCCCCCGTGACCCAGTAGGATAAGCAGTTTGGAAAATGGATGGATGGGATAATAATAAATTTAACAAAATAAACATTTTTAAGGATTTGTAAAATAGAATTAATGTTGAGTGTGTAAGCCGCCATGTTGAAATTACGTCACAGGGGCAACTCGGACAAGAAGATTCTGTCAGACATTAACGTCATAAAAGAGGCGTTTCTAATGGGAAGTGATGTTTTTCGTGACGTTTTTGTCCGAGTTGGAGTGAAATAATCAAACGCAGCATGTGTTCCTATTTGAAGAGAATATTCTATTTTTATTCTAAGGAACTACAGAAAATCAGCTCTGCATGTGATCTCCCCTTTACTGCTCGAGCAGGGCACACGCACATCAACAAGTGTCAAGGCAGCAAGTGCATGCAAACAACTTCTCAGGACGGTTACAGTATAGGACCTTCAGAAAGAGCCAGACTGCGGCGTCATTCAGAGATTCCATTGTCTAAGGCTTGCACTAAAACATTACAGCATATTTAAACAAAGTAGCATGGCACCTGTGTCAGAATCCCTCCCTGCCTTGTTCTGTTCTCTCTTTGTTGTCCCCATTTAGCCAGCACATGTCACTGGCCATCCTGACTCCTCTTTTGATTGTGGGTTTTAAGGATATCAGTGGGTCTGTGTTTTCATAATTGTCCCCCAGGCCACCATGCTGCTCAGCCCTTGATTCCAACTACAGTTGCAATCAGGTGGTTCTCAATCTACTAGGACTGTATAACAGGATTGGCCACCTGTTCTACCTTTACTCGTTCAGCCGCATTCATGAGTCTGGCCTATAGGTTATTCAAATTTTGTCCTGCCAAATTTACCGGACAGGAGGTGGACACTGCAAATGAATGTGTGAATACTCCAATACCTACATCTTTACAAGTTACCTGAAGTGGTTTGGTAAATGATTGTGAGGTTGGAAGTCCTTCTTGATGTCTGTTTGCAGCTCATCCACCAGCAACTGCACGAGTTGTCGCTCCCAGAGGGAATCCCACTCTCGGTCCGCTGGAGGGTCCATCTCACTGTAGCTGGAGTATGTTTCCATCAGTCACTTGGCGTGGGGCTCACAGAATTTACCAGGCTCCTGTTTAATCTGACGCACCTTAGTCCAGTCCATGCATCTGGGGAACTTCTCTGAAAATCTCTGGCAGATTCTTTGCAGCTATACTTGATATTGGGTACTTGCCGCAACTAAGTAATGGGTTGTTGAATCAAAGTCCCGTTCCATGTCAAAAATAACCCCATTTTAGGGTTTTGTTAAACAACTGGTCTAATTTGGATGCAGAGGTTCTGCACGGAAGGCCCAGTCTCTGAAGGGCTGTGGCATAGCGAGGCCTGTTCTGCCTGGAATCCGGCAGGTCACTGGCAACATCCCCCAACTCCTTCATCTATAAGGTCGGGAAACCAGAACGTTTACTCCCCCTTATGGATAAGGACATACCAACGTTGGGGCAACTCCTGCTGCCTGAGTCTTCAACCAAGTCCAAAACAAAAGTATACAATGTTAGGAAGGGTAATTCAATGGTATGAGACTGAAACTAGAAACTGTAAATCGGATGGAGTTAAATAGCAATACTGTGGAAGAGGCATGGGAATTTTTTAAAAGCACATTGTTGCAAGTGCAAAAGAACTTCATACCCGTTTCCAGAAAAACTAAATCTAGGAAACTGCAACCAAGCTGGTGTCATGACCTGCTTGTACGATCCTCGTGTGTGCCACGCCCCCTCATTAACCATGTGTGCTGCCCCGATTGTAACCAGCTGTTTTCTGTCAGTTTGAGTAGTCCTGTGTATTTAGTCCACATTCAAGTCTGTTTCCCCAGTCCTGTCATTGAAATCTCTCGCTGTTGGTACCTGTTTTCATCAATAAACCCTCATTCCCGACTCTCCGTTTCCCGGATCCTTGATTCCTCGCTTCCTGCCTGTTCGTCCAGCACGCGATGTCACAGGTGGTTTACTACGAAAATTAAGAATAAAGTCAGGAGCAAAAGGGCTTTCTTCCACAAATGGAAATTAACTAATGATTTCAAAATAAAGCAGGAGTATCTAAGTCTACAGGTTTAGTTAATAACAGTTATAAGGATGACGTTAAAAGTTTCTTCCAATATTTTAACTCCGAAAGAGCTCTAAAAGCTGAAAATCACTCATTTGCAGGATAGTAAGGGCCTTATAATTGAAAATGAAATTGATATAAATGAGTTTAATGATTATTTTACAATGGCTGTTCACAGTAGAATAGCTTACCACCATTTAGTACAAATACAACGATGTCTATGACCAATATATGTATAACTGAGGCTGATGTGGTACAAAGCCTAGCTAAGCTCAAAATAAATAAATCGCAAGGCCCTGATGGCATCTTATCTATAGTTTTAAAAGAGATGAGGGGTATTATTAGCCAACCTTTAACTTTACTATTCCAGAAATCATTATCTGCTGGTGTGGTATCTTCTGATTGATGTTAGATCATGTCTCATGTCCAGAGAGGCTACAACAGGATCTGGATTTAATTAGCGACTGGGCTCATACGTGGCAGATGAAATTTAACATAGATAAATATAAGGTAATCCATGCAGGGAGCAGAAATATAGTAAATATAGTAAAGTACAGATATTTTATGGGTTCCACTGAAATAAAGGTAGCTGATTACGAGAAAGATCTCGGTGTGTATGTTGATACTTCCATGTCCCACTCTTGCCAGTGTGGGGAAGCATTAAAAAAAGGCAAAAGGATGTTGGATTAAACTCCACACACCTAGAGATGTAAGTCAAGAGAAGTGATGCTACGATTATATAATTCCTTGGTAAGATCCCACCTAGAATACTGTGTGCAGGTTTGGTCACCATACCTTCAGAAGGACATTGCTGCCTTGGAAAAGGTGCAACGTAGGATGACTAGAATGATTCCTGCACTTAGAGGAATGTCTTATGAGGAGAGGTTCGCTGAGCTGAATCTGTTTAGCCTCAAGCAAAGGAGACTATGGGGGGACATGATCCAGGTATATAAGATTCTAACAGGTCGGGATGCTGTTCAGCCAAATGACCATTTCAATATTAATTTAAAATACTAGAACTCGTGGCCATAGTGGAAATTAGCTGGAGAACATTTAAAAATGAATCTGAGGAAGCACTTCAATTCAATTCAATTTTATTTATATAGCACTTTTAACGACATGCATTGTCACAAAGCACTTTACATTTAACCGGCCAGAACCCCACCAAGCAAGCCTGAGGCGACAGTGGCAAGGAAACTCCCTCTAGCAGGAAGAAACCTTGAGTGGAACCTAGACTCAGAAGGGGACCCCATCCTCCTCTGGGCGACCAAGGAGCATGAAACTGCATTTACATTGACATTCATTAGAGTTCATATAGTTATAAAGTCCCAGTTGGTTTCATGTAGTTATATCCAGGAGTCCAGGTGCGGGTTCACACGGTGTAGTCGGCTCGGTATCAGCTCGAAAAAGAGAAGATGGAGAAGAGTTATTGCCCTACACCTAACCGGCAGGACTAAAGCAACTATGACAGCCTGCCTAAAAGAGTGACCTGGAAGGAAGCACAGGCATGAGGGTTTACAGAGGTTTTGGCGTCAAGCCACCTCCCATCCACAGCTTAAGTGATCGGCGAGAGTGGCAGGACGACAGCACCAATCCCCCCTTTCCCCTTCAATCTCAAATAACTATGAACCTCCAGATTTCCCATTCACCTTAGAAAAGAAGATTTAACTATCCAAAAGACTGGCGAAAGAGGTACATCTTAAGCCTTGACTTAAAAGCAGAGATTGTGTCTGAGTTCCGAACACTAATAGGAAGTTTATTCCATAGCTGTGGTGCTTTATGAGCAAATGCTCTTCCCCCAAAGGTAATGTTCTTTATTCTGGGTACGGATAGAATACCTCCATCTCGTCATCTAAGTGTATGATTCGGAACGCAAATGAGGTCACTCACATACTGCGGTGCAAGACCATTTACAGCTTTATAGGTTAAGAGCAGTGTTTTGTAGTCAACACGAAATCTAACTGGCAGCCAGTGCAGTGAAGATAAAATTGGGGTAATATGATTATATGTTTTAGTTTAACTATTGCTAGTAGCGGTTCAATCAATGCTGGGAGCATCGCTGAATAATTTTGATGGAACAGGGTCTAGCATACAAGTAGATGAATTTGAAGATAAAATTAAGTACATCAGTTCTGACTGGTTAACCAATATTCAATATTCAAAATGTTCTGTTTAATTGAGCATATTTTTGGTCAAAAAGTTTCATAAAGTCGTCACTGGAAAATAACCAGTGGTCTGGTTATTAGTCAGCTTGGACACCATAGTAAATAGGAATCTAGGATTATTTTTGTTTATTTCAATTAGTTCTGATAGATACTAGATGATTTGGCGGCACTAAGAGCCTTTTTGTAGCTACCCATAGCCTCTTTCCATGCTAGTTCGAACACCACTAGTTTAGTATGATGCCACTTACATTCTGTAAGGACATAAAACTTATAGGTCCTGCAGGCCCCAACTCTGATCAGCCTGCATCAGTCTATTTCAGAGCTCCGCTGGCCCAGGCAAGACTGGACTCAACTCGTCAAACCACCCCTTTTAAGGAAGGCAAAGGCCTGCCGGCTCCTGAGAGACTGGATAGGAATAACTGGAGCAGCACAGAAAAAGCAAGACCTTTCACCCCCGGAGTGACCAGAGTTCCACAATCAATCCACAGCAACAACAGCTGTCAGCCTCCAGACACAGACACCTTTTCCACTATAAACAGGATAACTCAGCACACATAGATGTTAGGGACAAATACACGCATGTTTGGTCTCGTTTGAATAGGCATGAGACGAGGAGTATTATACTCTCAGATTTAAGGCAGTATAGCTTTTCCTAAGAGAAATACAGAAACTTCGGCTCAACCCACCAAACTGAGAGAGATTCTCTCATGGTAGAACAAGGGAATTACAACCACCCCCTAAAGTGATCTGATTGGCTGGGGACTTGAGAACCAAGGTCAGCAATGCCCCTAAAATTAACCATTGACCGAAATTAGTCAGTCTTCAGAAACATGCCATCACCTGGTCTGGATACTTAAGGAAGGGCTTCAGAAGTAGTCGGGGAGTCACTCTGTAATCAGAGCTCCCGCAGAGAACTGGGTGAAAGTCTATCTGTAGTCAGATACTTTCCACAGAACTTTGTTCACTCTCAGCTGAGGAATGTGATTGTTTAATATTGTATTTGTCCAAATGTATTTACAAGTATGTGTCCACATGTCAATAATTGTATATTGTAGTATTTTTAATAAATGTTGTTTCGATTACTTTATGACTGTCTGATTTGCTAACTTCTTCATAAACTTTCCAGATTGGACTTCTATCCTTATTAGGACTATGGTGGTAAATACTATCTTGCAGCCTCTGGGTTAAATCCCATTTATTTATCCGGGTCCCAAACTTGACTGCCCAAGTTAAGTTAGGTGGATACCAAAACTACACCTCTGGAGTTCGCACACGCTGATGACAGGTACCGGTCTACCCTCTGAGGGGCGTACACACTATGTTCCTAGGCACCGGGCATAGTCCCTGAGACGCTCACATGGTAAGACAATGGGTGGCATCGGCGGAGGCCCAAAGTAAACCTCGTACAACCTTTTTTATTTTTAACTGAGCAATTTTCTCTAGTGGAATTAAGCATAGATGCTAAATAATCCGTAATGCTATCAAGTTCAGCAGAATTCGACATTAGTTTGGTTGAAAACGATAGCTCAGGGAGGTTATCGATAAAGTTACTTGCTGTATTTGACGTGATTGTACGTTTGGCATATAGAAGCGAGTCGGGGGGCTAATATTTTGAGCAAGGGAAATATTGAACGCAATAAGATGATGGTCAGAGATAATACTGGACTGAGGCAGTAGAGTTGAATACATGATATGAAGACAACTGGATCACAACTGGATCACGGGGGAATCATAAGCAGGGAAGAACACACAGGCAAACAGCAGCAGCAACATTAAAGGCAGGACTGAGAAGCACATTTATACAAGGCTAAGCAGGGAGCAAACTAGAGGCACCTGAAATGAGTAACACAAGGGCAGGAAGGAGAGGTAAAACAAACGCGGAACAGGCATGGCACGTTATACCACACTAGGGAGGAAACGGGAGGTTCAGGAGGGCAGGGTGTGGCAGGGATCCGTTTCAAAATTTAATTTTGGCTTGTACAAACCTTGGTAAAAGCTGCAAAAGATCGATCAACCACTTTCTGAGCTATTGTCTTAACAAACAAAGCATCTGTTGGGGTGGCGGTGTCTGGGGAATACCATGTGTAATACACCTTGTGAAGATTTATATGTAAAACAAAATATTTTTTGATTCTATCACACATATAGAAATTATCCATCCATCCATTTTCCAAACCGCTTATCCTATTGGGTCGCGGGGGGTCCGGAGCCTATCCCAGAATCAATGGGCACGAGGCAGGGAACAACCCAGGATGGGGGGCCAGCCCATCGCAGGGCACACTCACACACCATCCACTCACACACACACACCTACGGGCAATTCAGCAACTCCAATTAGCCCCAGCATGTTTTTGGACTGTGGGGGGAAACCGGAGTACCCAGAGGAAACCCCACAACGACATGGGGAGAACATGCAAACTCCACAGACATGTGACCCAGGCGGAGACACGAACCCGGGTCCCAGAGGTGTGAGGCGACAGTGCTAACCACTGCACCACCATGCCGCCCCTTATAGAAATTATTCTAGGTTTAAATAGTAATTTAGCTGAGTAACTAGGCTGAAATTCTAGATAGTTGCAATTTTAAGAATTATTACTATTATTCACAGCTTTTAAGCATGCAGTTGGATGACGGATGGATGGATATTCAGCCACCAGAAATGCCAATTGTTGTTAAGAGGATCAAAGTCTGCAAAGTAGTATGCAGGGTTTAAGGCCAGAACACAGCATACTCTCCGACAGAAAGCATAAAGTTCACTGGGGGAATTTCTGTGGCCACTGCCTGAACAGCATGTGTGGAGAATGTTTATGAGGGTCGAGCCATGCAGAGCTGCTGGCCCTGGCATGTAATGATGAATCACAAATCAGTTAAAAATCGGTGCAAATGCATGAAGATTTAAACCGGCTGATGTGGAAAATGAATCACTATTGTAGGAGTACTTCACAGTACTTTAACAGAAAAACTGGTGTAATATTACATTTGATTTCACAATGTGAGTTTGACGTCAGATGTCACTGCGTATCACGTCGACATCGTACGTCAGTTTTTGGTTTTGAGCGAACGCGAGATGATGAATGAATTTGAAACTGAGGACGGCACAGTGGTTAGTGCTGGCTTCGGTCCAGGGCCCTTTCTGTGTGGAGTTCGCATGCTCTCCCCGTTTTCGCCGGGGACTCCAGGTTCCTCCCACGGTCCAAAAGCATGCAGGATAGGTTGACTGGTGAGTCTAAATTGGCCCTGTAGTTGTGTGAGTGTGTGCGACCTGCGGTGTGTAGGTGACTGCCTGGGCTTGGTTCCTGTCTGCGCCCCTTGTTCCCGGGATAGGCTCCGGTCTCCCCCGCGATCCCAGTTGGGATTAAGTGGTTTCAGAAAATGGATGGATGGACGCACCGCCCGATCTTCAATTGGCGGTGTGGCAGCATATTAGCTTTCCGGTAATCACAAACGAGGAGGAAACAGCGAGAAAAGCACAGACAAGACATAAACTGCATGCAAACATTGTAATAGACTGATAACATACACAAACAGGTCCACTGGCACCACCGTGAGCTGAGTGAAGATTATTAAAAGGGCAAAGCACGCTAAAAAGCTGCACATGCAAACCTTAGCTTATTTATTTGATTTATTTTTTTTTATTTACTTATTTTGATTTGGGATTTTTTTCAACAGTATTTTATTCAAATTCAGTTGCACTGTTCACAACAGTGTCAACAGTTCAGAAAGATAAATATAAGAATATTTTTGAATATATTTGTCTGCAGCTCATTCTGCAAAAAATGAGAAAATTGAACTCAGAATCGTGAATCGTATCAAATGGTGAGTTGAATGTATCGTTACATCCCTAGTTCTTACAGTAGTACTATGGTATGGTGGAGCCACATGACAGGAAGGCAGTACATTGCGAAGTCTGTTAAGAACATCATTCGCACTGAACTGCCCTCCATTGACCAGCTGTACTTTAACTGCCACAGTAACAAGGTTCAGTCTATAATCCAGGACTCTGACCACCATCCACAAACACTGACTAGCAGATTCATGAACAGCTTCATTCGCCAAACAATTCAAACCTGCAGCTTTTGCATCCCCTGTAATAGTCATTTCCACGGCAGCTGCACTGTACAGCTGTTCCTGCACTTTATCCACCACTGACCACGTATCATCCAGTTTTGTCCTGCTTTGTATCGCACTGTTTCTGCACCATGTTGTCTTGTACTCCCTTGTGTTGTTATGCACCATCTGTGTTGTTCTGAGCAGTGCCATGATGCAATATTACAAAAAGATCTTGAGGAAATGCAGAGTTCTGGAGGAGATTCTCACAGATCATGGCATGTGTTTATATTGAAGAAACTGTACAAATTGCTAGACATAAAACACAGGACTGGCAACTGTGGTACGTTTTAACACCTTGATAAAAAACTTAAAATCCATAGTAAGTAGGACAACCTCATAGAACCTTTACTAGTCATTGTTCAGAAGATTAACACGGATTAAAAACCATTACTATGAAAGCACGCTAATCAGTTAAGTTGATTATGTGGAGAGAGAGAAAAAAAACTGTCTTTGAAAAAGATCAACCATAGAACGAAGCTGCAGCATTGACACCCCCTAGTGGTGATTTGAAGATAGTTCTGTCTGTAGCAGCTAAGCAGTAGATTTGGCGTCAGGTGCCATGTCAAACTCAGTGCTGCTCGGTTTGAACGGCAGAAGCACAAAAATAAAGGGGGCATCTACTGCACGCCCCCCACCCTTGAAAATGGTACAAATTATCATGCAACAGTTTTCTTAAGTAAGTCTTTTTGGGCGTCTGCAGAAACCTCCACGATGCGATTGCCCTGATTAAGAAGTGCGCAGCGGATACAATTTGGGATGCATCGTTCATCCGATTTATTAATATATAATTATTAGTATGTCTATATTATTTTAGAAACGTTACTTGACGAATATTTTTCATTGAGATTGATTCCCCGTTTAAAATTTTGGTGACACTTCATATTTTTTAAGAGAGACAGACAATTTGACGCATGCAATTTGCAGAAATATGTTGTGCCGCTATAAAGTACACAGGCAGCATGACAAACATAAGTACTCACTGAAGCCACGACATACGCCCGGCTGGCCCCAGCGGTACCCCTAAGAAGAAGGCTTTTTTCACAACCCACGACCATCACGAGGGCAAAAAAAACTGAATAGCCTAGAATTTAGTTAATTACAAGGCACATATTTATTGGAGCAAGAGCTCTAACATAAAACTACCTTGTAATTATAAAGTATTATGGCTGTGAACAATGTACAAACAGGCACAGAAAGTAAAATACTCCAAAAATGCAAAGAACCTAAATATTTTTGTTTCCACCGATTCACTCTTGATGTGTTAGGAGTCACAGTTCAGTAGCCTATTCTTCAGTATCTGCATTTAAGACCACCAACTGCTCTTTCTCCTCCTTCGCTCGTCGGCTCAGAGTATTGGACTTGGTAAGTAATGTTGCCCTTTTGGTTCCAGCAGCACTCTCTGCTTCCTCTGCCATGTGCTCAGCATCCTTTTGTAAACTCTCACATACACTTTCCAGTGAGACTCTCTTCCTCTTGAGTTCCTCAAGTTTTCTTTTTTGCTTTTCGCTCATCTTTCACCTTTGGTCAGAGGCGCTTTGGTTGCTCCCCCACACACTCTGACATGGTCGCATATAAGCCTCTGTGCAACAACTGTTTCCTCTGATAAGTTGCAGGTCTCCACCTCTATTCGTTCCACTTCGGCTTGCCCATAGGACAGCAGCAGCAAGTTCTTGCAGAACATCCAGAGGTCAGGATAAGGCCCACTAACTTTTTGATGTAAAAAGACATCAACTTTGGATGGTGCTGAAGGAATGAAGGATATAAAATCCAAGCCTTTTGCCTCATTGTGCAGGTGATTATCAGACTGCTGGGATATTGCATCACCTGTAATTACATTAATTACAGTAGATTAGATGCAGATCAACAATGTCAATACACAGAATCACATGTAGAATAGGAAAGTGATTTATAACCCAATTTTCCTATGATACCATAAATGTGCAATCATTTTAATTTAATCTTGAGATATCTCTAGGCTCATCAAAGAAAATATAACTGGGCTGATGCTTCTTTTCAAACACCAAGAGTCGGTCTTCTAAATACTGCTAAAATCTACGTGTTAACACTATTCAGTTCAGGGACGGATTATGGGTTGTGTGGGCCCCTGGGTAAAACGTTCGCGAGGCCCCCCCCCCACCACCACCACCTGCACCACCACCACAAGTCAAGGGCCCTTGGCAGCCAAACACCCTCCCTATAGGGTCAGGGGACCTTGTAGGCAGAGGATCAAAGAATGTAGGCCCTCTAAAATAGACAAACGAAAATACATTGCTGATAAGCGTTGCAAATTGTTTTGGGCTTGGGGCCCACGGGCCCCCTGCACCCCAAGGGCCCCTGGGCAGCGGCCCCGCTAACCCGGTTTGTAATCCGTCCCTGATTCAGTTAGATGTGAAAAAAGAAAAGCATAATTTAAAAATAATATTCTGAACTATCCTATTCTTATCCTATGATTTACCAGCAGATATCCTGCCTGCCAACCGATTCTCCTGCGCAAACTTCTGCATGAGATTTCTCCTTTTCTGCTGGCAGTTATTGTCACGATCGGGTACGGGTGAAGCGGCGATCGTGCGGGCAAGCAGGCAAGCAGGAAGCAGGAATACGGGGCAAACGGGAGTTTAATACGAGGACAGGGACCGGGAAACAGCTCACGCTTACGAACATCAGACATTAATGACAGACAAAGCAAACTGGGGAGACCAGGACTTAAATACACAGAACAAGGCAGCAGGAAACAAGACACGACTGGGCAGGATCAGGAAATCACACGTGGGTAATTAGGGGGCGTGGCACACACGAGGAGCGGACGAGCCGGGCATGACAGAACCCCCCCCCAAAGGCGCGCTACACCGGGCGCGCCAAGGAAGGGGGCGACGGACGGGACGAGGCAGAACAGGACCTGGAAAACAAGAACAGAATTTACGCACGACGGGAAACAGGACCGAAGCACAAAACAAAGCCAGGGACAAGACGTGCGACAAGAGCTGACAAAGGGATGGGAAGGCAGACAGACAGATCAGGAAGGGAGAAACAGAGGGAACAGGCGGAACACAAGGAGCGGGAGTGACGGGAGGGAACGACGGGAAACCAGGAATGGAGAAAGGAGGAAAGACAGGAGGAGGAGCAAACAAAGGAGGGACCAGGGCAGGAGAGAAGGGAGAGAAGGCGGGGGAACAAAGGGGAGCCCGTGGGAGCCCCAGCGGGCGACGGGCGGCAGCCGGAGGGGCCGCAGGCGGCCGGGAGGCCGGAGCCGGAGGGGACCGAGAAGGGGCAGAGGAGACAGGGCGAGGGACCCGCGGAGGGGCCAGGGAGGGAGCAGGAGGGAGCACCAGGGAAGGGGACGAGGGAGCTGGAAGGGGCCAGGGCGAAGGCACGGAGGAGGGGGGAGCCGCAGCAGGCGGCGATGTCCGGGGGAGGGCCGGAGGTAGGGGCCCCGCAGGCGACCGACCAGGACCCGGAGAGGGGAGCGAGGCAGGGCGACGAGGCACCGGAGAGGGACCCGCAGGCGCCAACCGAGCCCCAGCGCAGGCGAGGCCCGAGCCCCAGCGCAGGCGAGGCAGGGCGAGCCAGGGGGCAGGGCGGGCGGGACCCCAGCCCTGCGTCTGTGTCCCCTCCCTTTACGGGACACAGACCCCAGGTCGGGGTCGAATTCGCCGGGGTGAGAGAGACAAAGTCACTGGAGGAGAAGGGACAGGAGCTGGAGCTGGCAGCAGGCGGAGGGGGCGCCTCTGGAGCGCGGTCAGGGACTGGAGCGCGGTCAGGGACTGGAGCGCGGTCAGCTGGCCCGGGAGCCGCTGGAGCGCGGTCAGGACTTGGAGCGCGGACAGGGGGCGCCTGCCTGGAGCTGCAGCAGGTCGGCTGCAAGTGGGGGCGCCTTGCCCTGGAGCTGCAGCAGGCGGCTGCAGAGGGGGCGCCTGCCCTGGAGCTGCAGCAGGCGGCTGCAGAGGGGGCGCCTCTTGCAGGAACTGGAGCGCGGTCAGGAACTGGAGCGCGGTCAGGAACTGGAGCGCGGTCAGGAACTGGAGCGCGGTCAGGAACTGGAGGTTGCTGCAGTGGGGGCGCCTGCCCGGGAGCTGCAGCACGGTCAGGAACTGGAGGTGGCTGCAGTGGGGGCGCCGGCCCGGTGAGATGCAGCAGGCGGCTGCAGAGGGGGCGCCTCTGCAGGAACTGGAGCGCGGTCAGGAACTGGAGCGCGGTCAGGAACAGTAGCTGGCTGCAGAGGGGGCGCCTGCCCGGAGCTGCAGCAGGCGGCTGCAGAGGGGGGCGCCTGCCCGGGAGCTGCAGCAGGCGGCTGCAGAGGGGGCGCCTGCCCGGGAGCTGCAGCAGGCGGCTGCAGAGGGGGGGCGCCTGCCCGGGAGCTGCAGCAGGCGGCTGCAGAGGGGCGCCTCTGCAGGAACTGGAGCGCGGTCAGGAACTGGAACGCGGTCAGGAACAGGAACGCGGTCAGGAACAGGAGCTGGCTGCGGTGGGTGGCGCCTGCCCTGGAGCTGCAGGTGGCTGGCAGTGGGGGCGCCTGCCCTGGAGCTTGCAGGTGGCTGCAGTGGGGGCGCCTGCCCTGAAGCTGCAGGTGGCTGCAGTGGGGGCGCCTGCCCTGGAGCTGCAGGTGGCTGCAGTGGGGGGCAGCGAAGGCGGCTGCGCAGGCGGCGGCGGCTGCACGGGAGCGGGGTCCGCCGGCAATGGCGGCTGCACGGGAGTCGGGGTCCGCCGGCAATGGCGGCTGCACGGGAGGCGGGGTCCGCCGGCAATGGCGGGCTGCACCTGGGAGCGGGGTCCGCCGCCAATGGCGGGCTGCACGGGAGCGGGGACTGCAGCCCTCTGGAGCAGTAAGAGCTGCCGCACGTCCCTCTGCCATACTCACCAGCTCCTCGGGGGGGTCGGAAGCGGGAGTAAATGCTGCAAAGCTCCTCTGGGAGTCGCTCCGCTAGCCCCGCTACATCCGGACTTACTGGAGGGACCAGTTCCCCCAGATCCTCCAGATACAACCCTGGAGGGCAAAGAACTGGGAGGCGCAGTTCACCGGCTTCCCTAAGTGAGGCGCGGGCAGGCGCCTCCGGGGGTGGTTACTGCAGGGGGGAGAGAGCTGTGTGTCCGTGGGCGTTAACGGAGGGAGCTCCTCGGGACAGGCAATCGCCGGTTCTCCTCCTCCTTCTCCGGCGCCCAGCGGCGGCGAGAGGTGGTGCGATGTCCTGAGAAACAGGCGGTGAAAGGATCGGCTCCGGGTAAGGGTAGAGGAAGGGCTCTCGTCCTCATCCTCACTGGAGAGCCAGTACTTCCACACGGGATCGGGGGTAGTCGTGTGGTCAGCTTCCGGGCTGGAGGTAGAGCGGGGTACTTCCCTCTCATTCTCCTCCGAAGTGATCCATAGCCGGGAGAGCGAACAGGCTCCCAGGCGGATCGTCTCCTCCGGTCCTCTCCTCCTTCTCCGGGGGCCTTTCCTTTTGTGGTCTGTCATTCTGTCACGATCGGGTACGGGTGTTGAAGCGGCGATCGAGCGGGCAAGCAGGCAAGCAGGAAGCAGGAATACCGGGGCAAACGGGAGTTTAATACGAGGACAGGGACCGGGAAACAGCTCACGCTTACGAACATCAGACATTAATGACAGACCAAGCAAACTGGGAGACCAGGACTTAAATACACAGAACTAGGCAGCAGGAAACAAGACACGACTGGGCAGGATCAGGAAATCACACGTGGGTAATTAGGGGGCGTGGCACACACGAGGAGCGGACGAGCCGGGCATGACAGAACCCCCCCCCAAAGTGCGCGCTACACCGGTGCGCGCCAAGGAAGGGGGGCGACGGACGGGTACGAGGCAAGCACAAAACAAAGCCAGGGACAAGACGTGCGACAAGAGCTGACAAAGGGATGGGAAGGCAGACAGACAGATCAGGAAGGGAGAAACAGAGGGAACAGGCGGAACACAAGGAGCGGGAGTGACGGGAGGGAACGACGGGAAACCAGGAATGGAGAAAGGAGGAAAGACAGGAGGAGGAGCAAACAAAGGAGGGACCAGGGCAGGAGAGAAGGGAGAGAAGGCGGGGGAACAAAGGGGAGCCCGTGGGAGCCCCAGCGGGCGACGGGCGGCAGCCGGAGGGGCCGCAGGCGGCCGGGAGGCCGGAGCCGGAGGGGACCGAGAAGGGGCAGAGGAGACAGGGCGAGGGACCCGCGGAGGGGCCAGGGAGGGAGCAGGAGGGAGCACCAGGGAAGGGGACGAGGGAGCTGGAAGGGGCCAGGGCGAAGGCACGGAGGAGGGGGGAGCCGCAGCAGGCGGCGATGTCCGGGGGAGGGCCGGAGGTAGGGGCCCCGCAGGCGACCGACCAGGACCCGGAGAGGGGAGCGAGGCAGGGCGACGAGGCACCGGAGAGGGACCCGCAGGCGCCAACCGAGCCCCAGCGCAGGCGAGGCAGGGCGAGCCAGGGGGCAGGGCGGGCGGGACCCCAGCCCTGCGTCTGTGTCCCCTCCCTTTACGGGACACAGACCCCAGGTCGGGGTCGAATTCGCCGGGGTGAGAGAGACAAAGTCACTGGAGGAGAAGGGACAGGAGCTGGAGCTGCTGCAGGCGGAGGGGGCGCCTCTGGAGCGCGGTCAGGGACTGGAGCGCGGTCAGGGACTGGAGCGCGGTCAGCTGGCCCGGGAGCCGCTGGAGCGCGGTCAGGACTTGGAGCGCGGTCAGGGGGCGCCTGCCCTGGAGCTGCAGCAGGCGGCTGCAGTGGGGGCGCCTGCCCTGGAGCTGCAGCAGGCGGCTGCAGAGGGGGCGCCTGCCCTGGAGCTGCAGCAGGCGGCTGCAGAGGGGGCGCCTCTGCAGGAACTGGAGCGCGGTCAGGAACTGGAGCGCGGTCAGGAACTGGAGCGCGGTCAGGAACTGGAGCGCGGTCAGGAACTGGAGGTGGCTGCAGTGGGGGCGCCTGCCCGGGAGCTGCAGCACGGTCAGGAACTGGAGGTGGCTGCAGTGGGGGCGCCGGCCCGGGAGCTGCAGCAGGCGGCTGCAGAGGGGGCGCCTCTGCAGGAACTGGAGCGCGGTCAGGAACTGGAGCGCGGTCAGGAACAGGAGCTGGCTGCAGAGGGGGCGCCTGCCCGGGAGCTGCAGCAGGCGGCTGCAGAGGGGGCGCCTGCCCGGGAGCTGCAGCAGGCGGCTGCAGAGGGGGCGCCTGCCCGGGAGCTGCAGCAGGCGGCTGCAGAGGGGGCGCCTGCCCGGGAGCTGCAGCAGGCGGCTGCAGAGGGGGCGCCTCTGCAGGAACTGGAGCGCGGTCAGGAACTGGAACGCGGTCAGGAACAGGAACGCGGTCAGGAACAGGAGCTGGCTGCAGTGGGGGCGCCTGCCCTGGAGCTGCAGGTGGCTGCAGTGGGGGCGCCTGCCCTGGAGCTGCAGGTGGCTGCAGTGGGGGCGCCTGCCCTGAAGCTGCAGGTGGCTGCAGTGGGGGCGCCTGCCCTGGAGCTGCAGGTGGCTGCAGTGGGGGCAGCGAAGGCGGCTGCGCAGGCGGCGGCGGCTGCACGGGAGCGGGGTCCGCCGGCAATGGCGGCTGCACGGGAGCGGGGTCCGCCGGCAATGGCGGCTGCACGGGAGCGGGGTCCGCCGGCAATGGCGGCTGCACGGGAGCGGGGTCCGCCGCCAATGGCGGCTGCACGGGAGCGGGGACTGCAGCCCTCTGGAGCAGTAAGAGCTGCCGCACGTCCTCTGCCATACTCACCAGCTCCTCGGGGTCGGAAGCGGGAGTAAATGCTGCAAAGCTCCTCTGGAGTCGCTCCGCTAGCCCCGCTACCTCCGGACTTACTGGAGGGACCAGTTCCCCCCAGATCCTCCAGAACAACCCCTGGAGGGCAAAGAACTGGGAGGCGCAGTTCACCGGCTTCCCTAAGTGAGGCGCGGGCAGCGCCTCCGGGGTGGTTACTGCAGGGGGAGAGAGCTGTGTGTCCGTGGGCGTTAACGGAGGGAGCTCCTCGGGACAGGCAATCGCCGGTCTCCTCCTCCTTCTCCGGCGCCCAGCGGCGGCGAGAGGTGGTGCGATGTCCTGAGAAACAGGCGGTGAAAGGATCGGCTCCGGGTAAGGGTAGAGGAAGGGCTCCTCGTCCTCATCCTCACTGGAGAGCCAGTACTTCCACACGGGATCGGGGTAGTGTGTGGTCAGCTTCCGGGCTGGAGGTAGAGCGGGTACTTCCCTCTCATTCTCCTCCGAAGTGATCCATAGCCGGGAGAGCGAACAGGCTCCCAGGCGGATCGTCTCCTCCGGTCCTCTCCTCCTTCTCCGGGGGCCTTTCCTTTTGTGGTCTGTCATTCTGTCACGATCGGGTACGGGTGAAGCGGCGATCGTGCGGGCAAGCAGGCAAGCAGGAAGCAGGAATACGGGGCAAACGGGAGTTTAATACGAGGACAGGGACCGGGAAACAGCTCACGCTTACGAACATCAGACATTAATGACAGACAAAGCAAACTGGGGAGACCAGGACTTAAATACACAGAACAAGGCAGCAGGAAACAAGACACGACTGGGCAGGATCAGGAAATCACACGTGGGTAATTAGGGGGCGTGGCACACACGAGGAGCGGACGAGCCGGGCATGACAGTTATCTGGCTGGTGTGCATTTTGTTTGGGTCCAAGCACGTCATCTCATGTACAATCGAGTACTTCAGAGGGCATTTATCCAAGGCCTTTTTGCACATTTTTGAGAGCACAATCTGGCAATTTTTTTTAATCTGAAGGACACCAAGGTCACTTCCACTGCCTTTGGCTCCTGACTGTCTCTGACAAAAAGATGGTTTGTCAAATTTCCAGAATCTTTCTGCACACTCAGCCCAAGGTTAACACTACCTCAGCTGTACATATCAAACCAGCTCAAACTCCATGTTATTCACATATTTTTTACTTCACAATTGTTTGATACATTTGTATGTAAAGATACCAGTGAATTCACAGAAGTCCCACCTTGATGACAGCCATTCCTATATCCACCTCCTTTGGACTGAGCCAGAGTTTTTGCCTGTACAACAGCTGTACATGTTGCTACACAACACTTAAACATTCTATTTCCTCAATGAACTATTTTTTTTGCAGCAAAAGCCATGAAGCAGCAATAAAATCTTTAAAATATGCTTACCAATAAATATGGTTCTCCCATTTAAACACATGTAAAGATAAACCATGGATATTTAAAAATCATGGGTTCGTTAATGAGTTTAAATGTTATTGAATGGCTTACCTTAAACTTCTCCAGTAAGTCTTCAGCGGTGGAGTGGCTCATGTACTGTGATCCCAGAACCAGGACTGCATTCGAGAGCCATTCTCATAATTCACCCAATACCTGACATGCACATCCAGTTGTTTTCTTTTGATGGTCCTGTTCATACTTACGTCAAACATGACAACGAAGCTCCCTTTTAATATATGGAGCGAGTCCAAATCGCGCAAGAAAAGCGGTTTTATCTTTACCACAAGTGACCCTGCGAGTCAGGGAACATCACCCTGGAGACGGTGTGAATGTCATCATTGGACGTATAGGAGTGATGTCGGCAAACCGTTTGCAAAGCCCATAGCACTTCTGCTTTCAGTGTGGGTTGAGGAGGATGTACTGAAGGCATTATTTGTCATGGGATCCGGAGACACTGCCAAAACGGGTGTAGGCCTATCTTTAGAGGTTGTACTTATCTCCACTGAATAAACATAAATCTGGGCTTATTCTATACTGAACAAAAATATAAACGCAACACTCTTGTTTCTGCTCCCATTTTTCATGAGATGGACTTAAAGACCTACAATTCATTCCAGATACACAATATTACCATTTCTCTCAAACATTTCTCACAAATCAGTCTAAATGTGTGATAGTGAGCACTTCTGCTTTGCTGAGATAATCCATCCCACCTCACAGGTGTGCCACATCAAGATGCTGATCTGACATCATGGGTAGTGCACAGGTGTACCTTATACTGCCCACAATAAAAGGCCACCCTGGAATGTGCAGTTTTTTGCTTTATTGGGGGTCTGGGGACTCAGAACCGGTCAGTATCTGGTGTGACCACCATTTGCCTCATGCAATGCAACACATCTTCTTCGCATAGAGTTTATCAGATTGTCAATTGTGGCCTGTGGAATGTTGGTCCACTCCTCTTCAATGGCTGTGCGAAGTTGTTGGATATTAGTGGGAACTGGTACACGCTGTCGTATACGCCGGTCAAGCACATCCCAAACATGCTCAACGGGTGACATGTCCGGTGAGTATGCTGGCCATGCAAGAACTGGGACATTTTCAGCTTCCAAGAACTGTGTACAGATCCTTGCAACATGGGGCCGTGCATTATCTGTCTGAGTGGCTGGTCTCAGACGATCTTGGAGGTGAACCTGCTGGATGTGGAGGTCCTGGGCTGGTGTGGTTACACGTGGTCTGCGGTTGTGAGGCCGGTTGGATGTACTGCCATATTCTCTGAAACGCCTTTGGAGACGGCTTATGGTTGAGAAATGAACATTCAATGCACGAGCAACAGATCTGGTTGACATTCCTGCTGTCAGCATGCCAATTGCACGCTCCCTCAATGCTTGTGGCATCTGTGGCATTTTGCTGTGAGACAAAACTGCACATTCCAGGGTGGCCTTTTATTTCTTTCATTTTAGATCTTTAAGTCCATCTCATGAAAAATGGGAGCAAAAACAAAAGTGTTGCGTTTATATTTTTGTTCAGTGTACATTGATTTACAGAATCAAATTTAAAAAACAAAAATACACTGATTTTATACAGATTACTAACTTTTGGGGATCACAATACAAATCTAAATATTTTAGACAAGTTACTTATCTGCTTATTGAATGGTGGGCGAAAAAAATATCTGTATAGTGTCCATTATCTAAAACCCCGCAATGACGTAGTTTGTGTTGTTCTTAAAATAATATTAACTTAAACGGTCAATCTGATTTTCTGGAGGAAAAATAATAGTTTTGATGAATCAACAGCTTGGGAAAATAGTCGCTAGATTAATTCAAAGAAAAATTGTCTGTAGTTGCACCTCAACAGTATAACCAGTGATAATACTATATAAATAAAATTAAAGTAATGGCACCAGCATAGACAGACACAGTAACAGTACAGAATGAGGTAACAGTGGCAGTGTGAGGAAATGTCAGCGTCACTGGCTGGTTAACAGCAATGGGGAGGAAACTTGTCTCTAAATCTGGAAATGCTTGTGCAGATGGATGGATGGAAGGTGAAAAGTGACAGTGCTGGGTGGCTAGAGTCTCTCAAGGTGCTGCTTGCTTTTCTGAGGCAGCACCTGAAGACGATGCCTTTGACCGCCAGAAGCTGTGTGCCCGAGGAACTGGAAGCTGTTGAAGCCTCTACAGCATCCTCTGCGATGTAGATAGGACTTTGGGGAGTCATCCGTTTGCGAAAGTCCAGGATCAGCTCCTTGGTTTCTCTAGCGTTGAGGGTGATGTTGTTATACATGGTGAAGAGCTGGGCCTACAAATCCCAGCATTCAAGAGGTGAAAATACAGACTTAGAGGGAATTTGGGAAAAGTGAAAAAATCCTCTTTACTCGTGTCTGTATAAATCTCACCAAGCGTAACTTTGCAGATTAAAGACTGGCTGAGAGTGTAAATGTAAACGCTGATAAGGAGTCAGGAACAAAGTGCTCATGTAGTGCACACCTGGGTCCAGAGGGCCCTTGTTCAGATGGAAAACTGAACAGGCATCTTTTGTGCTAAATGACAGCCGGTGCTGCTCAAGATGATGGACACTATGGGGAAATAAAAAAAAAAAGAGTTTTGAATGAAAAGACACACAAGAGTAACAGTGCAGCCTTGGTCACGTCTCCCCAGCTCATGACTGGACCAGGCTCCACATTGACCCCAAAACTGGCTTTACACACAGGAAACTCACTGAAACTCAACACAACATTGTCCTGATCTTGCCTGGGGAGTTTCACCTGGTTACTGAGATGACCGGCAGCACAGACAGTCTTACCAGCAACAGATATGCTATTAAGGGGTGCGAAGCGTCTGCTGCCAGCACATGGCTTTATATCTGTCGGCTGCATTTGCGCTGCTCCTCCCTCCTATAAAGAGGACAGTTGAACAGCAGTGTGAAGAAAGGGCACAGAAGCAGAAGTCAGTGGAAAAAGCCCCATTACTAACCCTAAGCCCAACTTACTGCAAACAGCCCACTGTATTTCATATGTCTGCTTCATATTTTCCATTTAATTGCCATAATCTCTGGCAGTCAGTGACAAAAGTTATTTACCCTTAAACAGTACTGAGATTGAGTAGAGTGAGGTACTTAAGCGGTATTATGGAAGAATAAAAGCTGAGTCCCATGTCCAGGCGAGATGCGTAGCTGACAGGCTGATGAATGTTTCAAACTCTTACCTCCACCGTACTGACAGGAACGGCGAGCTGCTGTGGCATCATGGCATTAAACTTCTGTTTCTCCAGGGAAGAAAACAACCAAGACCAACCTTAATAATCCACACACTTTGAAGACTGACATAAATGGTAAATATGAGACGTAAATATCATCCAACACTACCAGGTACTCAGTGAATACTCAGTCATGCAGAAATATAATCTAAAGTTATAATTATGGGGACACGTGGCCGTCCACTGCAGGTGACAATGTCCTAAACTCTTTCATACTTAAAGAACACATACAGTTATTACTTTGTAAGGATGCATAAAACTCCAGTTCAGTAAATTTATGGAATATATACTGCAGCAACTACTTTATAGTCATTTATTAAGTAACTGACTTATTTCTTCCCTGCGGGAACTTGTAATTATGCTGAAATAAAAATGTAACTTAACAGCGTTAAAAAGAACTCAGGAATCCAGTCCAAAATGCTTTAGTTTGACATGTGATCAAAATTCAAACTAAATTTCATAGAGTAAACTAATACATGATAGCATCCATGCAAAAGATCAACGGCAGAACAGGGGCTCTTAAGGCAGACTGCATTAAAAAGGAATTAATCATCTCTCTCAATTTAAATTTGGGATAATAATTCTCTTCAGAAGCCTCCATAGAATAGTGCATCCATCCCCTCACTTATGTGTAGAGACGTATCCTAAGGCTCTGGCAACAACATTCAGGTCAACAGCATCAAAAATTTCACAGCTAGTTTTAAAACTTGTTTTTCACTTTACGTTACAGCAAGTTAGTTAATATTAAATTATTGCAACGTGCAGATTAATAGTCAGAAAAGGTTTTTGAAATTTACATAATGATAAATGAGAACTATATTTGATTACTAATTACTGTTGACTAATTTCCTGTCTGGACTTTTCCCCCTTCATTGTTAAAAGTCATTATATGTCTGGGTGCCAGTCAGTGGAAGCACACAGACACCTGGCCTATTCATTCAGCACCAGCCCATCAAGTAGAGAATTCAGCACCACGGACAGTGACCTGTGTTACTATGACATCAGGTCATTGGCTCTAAATATTTTTCTAGAAATAACTAAATGGCTCTATTGTAGAAATTTCCAGCCAGAGACTGGGTTCCTATATGAAGAGAATATTATTATTCAGACAAAGAAAATAAACTACAGAAAACTAGCTCTGCATGTCATCTCCCCTTTACTCCTTAAGCAGGGCACACGCACATCAACAAGTACCAATGCAGCAAATACAGATGAACAATTTCACAGCTTCAGAAGAAGTCAGATTTCTGTGTAATTCAGAGATTGTCAAAGACTTCTGATAGAACATTTTCTGCACTTGAGTCTAATTTCAAGATAAATTGCACCTGGGTCTATTAAAACAAGGTGATGCTGCCTGACCTACCAACCAAGGCTGGGGAGGAAACGTAGGAATACAAGGAAAGCAAGGAAGAAAAGCAGCCACCCTATCTCATGGTCACGGACACAAACATCAGGGAGTGTTATGAAGAAGACACCACACTTAGGACCATTGGTTTTACGCAGTGAATTACACCAGAGAGAGTTTTTACATTCTAGCTGTGTTATGTAACATTCCTCAGCCTTCAGCTTTTTTCCCCACACAATGCAGGACATGCAGGGGTGCCAAACAAAACAGTGGAGCTGCAGTGTAGCCAATTATTTCTTTCAGTAGTTTTAAGATGGTTTGTGAGGTTGTGTGTTAGAGATGGCGGTGAGCAACACTGAGGCATCTCAGGGAACCATGTTGCCCATATTAAAAAACATGCACGCATGCAACTCAGGCAATCCAGCATTTCTTATTTCAGTTACGTATGACACTGCATGTTGCGGTTTTACATGTTCACTACAAGTCAGTGGTTTTTTCCTTGTATGATTATGGCCACATTCACACCAAAAACACACTAGACATACTGTACAAGGCACTCAAGGGAAAAATTCTCAGAACACAAAGTGAATGTATCAACCGAAGAAGGATTTTTCCTTTTCGGAATATTCATTTTTTTCCATGTGGAACCACTGTCCATGATTCAATTGAGTGCATTCAAAGAATGATACATCAAAACTAATAGTGACAAAATATTCATTTAATATGCATTGTACATGAATGTAGGACTTAGATGTTGATGAATTTCTCATCAGTGAAGGGCATATACACTTAAGGGGTATTATGAAAAAAAAAGTTGAGAACCCAGAAGTAACTATCCGATTAAAGATGTAATCTGGTACATGTGCAGACCAGTGATGGATATGTAAATGATTCAAATTGCAAGGAGTTGGCATGTTTAATCACCAGACACAGGATGCCTCGTAGTCACATTAGACAGTGTTAACGGCACTTGACGGAGTTTGATAGGGTTGCATTGCGGGTTTACATGAAGCCAGGTGGTCATGTGCTGCAATTGCATGTGGGCCATGCGGATATCACAGTGGCCTGATATTGAAACCAATGGGCACGTGAGGCATCCACACACGTCGTGAAGTTTCTGGTCATCCAAGACAGACCACGCCAAGGAAGGATCGTCGGATTGTGCTCCAAGCATCACAGATCCCCATGACACCTGCGCCTGATATATGGACACAGCTACTGGACTCTCTACAACACCCTATATCATCGTGTCGCGATGACTGGCATCAGCTGGACTACGGGTTCACCGTCCCATGCATAGGCTGCCGTTCACAATAGCACAGAAACGGTTGCGTTTGGAGTGGTGTAGTCACTGGGAGGCATGGACTGATGGACTGATGACGACTGGCGTCCTACCATGTTCAGCGATACATCTCAGTTCTGCAGTACCACAGATGACCGTCATGTGCGTATGGTGGCGCTGCAGGGAGAGGAGCAATCCTGCCAATGCTGTGGAGTGACACACCACACTCTGACGGCACAGTGGTACACCAGTGACATCCTAGTAGTATCCGGGCCCAGGGGTGTGCTATACCCTACTGACATGGGACCAGCAGTGTGACCATACCGCCAACTCCGTGGTCCGTTTGATCTGATGATTATAATCATCGCGATACAGTCACATGCCCTTTCATCACATGCAGATTTCATTTTCACAACTTAGTCTGTTGCCCTTCACTTTTTTGCCACTGAGTTTGTGTTTTGACACTAAGTTGATGGGAATTGATTATTTAAGCGTCATCTAAAGAGCTTATATTAATTGGGTAAATTGCATAAGACTCACATGGTATTTTGAAAAGATTCCCATATGCGCTGATTAGCTGGGGTTGATCCAAGCAGCTGTGCACTTTTCTCCTGTAACATAAAAGTTTGCTTTTAGGACAGAAAACAAGGTTAAGACCATATTATGTAGTTTACATCTATCAAAATAAAACCAAAGTCACTGTTACCAAAAGAGTAACCATGTGTTATCAAATTTCCTAACATTTTGCTTCATCTTACTTTGGATGCCCATGGTTAGGAGAGAAGCAGAAATCTGCTCAATCATAAGAAAGACTTTTATTGCTACAGGGAGTGAGATCTTGTTGCAGGTGACAAGGCAGGATAGAGTGTGTTTAGAAAAATAATGAAGAGGGAATGTGAGTGTGAGCTATCGTGGCATCTGTGTATAACCCAATATGGCGGCATCCTTCTGAATGTAAATAACATAGCCGGCTTAATTAGCTTAATCAAGCGTAATTGAACTAAGGAAAATTTAGCAATATACTTTCCCTGCTTGGTGTGATAAATACAGCAGCAGCTGCTGGTGGACGGGCTACAAACAGACATCAAGAAGAAATCCCACCTCACAGCCATTTACTGTACCAAACCCCTTAATGTAACTTGTAAAGATGTAGGTATTGGCGTATTCACACATTCATTTGCAGTGTCCACTTCCTGTCCAGTAAATTTGGCAGGACGGAATTTGAATAACCTATAGGTCTGACTCATGTATGCGGCTGAAGGAGTAAAGATAGAATGGGTGAAGAATCCTGTTATACAGTCCTAGTAGACCGAGAACCACCTGATTGCTACTGTAGTTGGAATCAAGGGCTGAGCTGCATGGTGGCCTGGGGGACAATCATGAAAACACAGACCCACTGATATCCTCAAAACCCACAATCAAAAGGGGAGTCAGGCACGGTGGCCAACCACTTGGCCCGTTAAGCCACATGGTGGCCCGATGAGCAGGCAAACACACTATGGGCTAAGGGGTACAAGACAGAGGAGAGAATAGGATGGCCAGTGACATGTGAACAGGACAAGGCAGGGATGGATTCTGACATAGGTACCATACTACTTTGTTTAAATATGCCCAAGTGCATAGAATGTTTTAGTGCAAGTCTTAGACAATGGTATCTCTGAATGACACCGCAGTCTGACTCTTCCTGAAGGCCCTGAGAAGTTGTTTGTATGCACTTGCTGCCTTGACACTTGCTGATGTGCGTGTGCTCTGCTTGAGCAGTAAAGGGGAGATCACATGCAGAGATGATTTTCTGTAGCTTCTCAGTCCGAGTAAAAATAAAATCTTCTCGTTATATAGGAACCAAGTCTCTGGCTGGAAATTTCTACAACAGAGCCATTTAGTCATTTATAGAAATATACAGAGCCAATGAAGGAACCAGATGTCACAGCACAGTAACACAGGTCACTGTCCGTGGAACTGAATGAATAGGATAACCGGCCAATGTGTTTGTGTGCTTACACTGATTATATGTCAGGGGGGAAAATATTTATATCATTGTTGCGATGAACGTCATTCCAGCAAGTGGTTACGTCGTTCACGCAAGTGGTCATGCGGAACCAAAGTTTACTCACCTGTGTGCACCCGAGGGGAAGGCATTAACGGACGCACCTGCTCTTTATTTTGGATAAAGTCGGCAAAACGCATTGGTAGCGCGACAAGCAAAGGGTCAAATCTACACCAAGTGCTTCTGGAACTGTGCTGCGATTGTGTACTGAAAAGTAGACTCTGAACGGACAGCCGGTAAGACCATGAACCATGCGTGTTGGACTTTGTTGCAAATGTTATTTGTAGCAAGCACTACCTGTTGCGAGTGGGGTTTATTTCTTAATGGGGTGCGCTAATGAGGCATTGAGGCGCTGGTGCTGGCTTGTAACATTATATGAGTTGTGGTATTTGACTGTATTAGGAATAAATGGTGTGCTGTAAGTGTCTTAATGACAATATGTGGAATGCTGTTTTATTGATTCAGATGTTTGCATTAATGCGGTTTAAAAGGGGGGGTTCTATTTTTAGTTTATCTAAAAGTTAAATATTAAATTGCTAAAAAGAAAAAAAAAAAGTATTAAGGGTGAACTTTCCTTTTAATAATTCATATGGGCAGAAGTGTTAAACCTATTGTTCGATTGTCTAATTGGTTAGCTTTTCATTGCAATTTATTGCGTTGAGTAACTCATTTATGTGTTTCCCCAGTGGTTTGATCTTAAACTTTGATGTTTGGAGGAATTTTATTCAGAACAAGTTATGTATAATTGTGTGGAAATTTGAAGCTGAGATTGGTCATTCATTGTATATTTTGTGTGTATGTGTATATATATATATATATATATATATATATATATATATATATATATATATATGCATTTAAAGTAAAATTTTGTGTTTGCTCATAAGATAGATTGGTGAAAGTTGGTGTTTTGTGGTTTAAGGTTTTTCACCTGTAAATGCCTGGCTTGAGGAAAGCGAAGATAAAATAAAAAGGGATAAAGAGTCCAAAAAGAAGGCCTGGTTATTCTGAGTGAAATCCAGTTATATGTTCAGTTTTGGTACATCTCTATCAAGTGAGGGGTAAAGCACAGTAAGAATTGTGATCACTTGACAATCATTGAGGGGAAAAATGTAAAAATATATACAGTAAGGACAATATAATCGTAATTTAATGTATCCCTTCTGCTCTTTAAAAAGCACAATGTCTGACTGACAAATATGTCTATTATTAGCACATTTTAATAATTTAATTAATATTAAGCAGTACACCTATTTCCTGTAATCACTCTGCGTTAAAGCAATTTTTAAAACTAGCTGTGAACTGGATGCTGTTCTGACTGTTGTTGCCATGGTGCCTTATTTACTTTCAAATCGCATTGTCCACAACCTGATCAAAGGACCAAACTTTAAAATCAGTGCAGGGTAGTGTCGCAAGTAGTGATGCTTAGGCTTTAACCTATGTCCTGGAAAGAAAGAAAATCTACAAGCAAGATATTCTTGGATAAGAACGTCAAGGTATGCAACCTCTGGCAATAAAATTTTCTGTGCACAAATCAGCTCCACAATGTCTTTTAGCTGAAGGGTCAACTGCCAATCATCATCTGTGGGCTCTTTCACCTTGTCACACATGATCACAGGAAGAAGTCTTAGAAAATTCCAGTTCTGAACAGCCTGACCATAAAGCTTTACTCCATTGGAGTTTACTGCACATGGCTTACTCAACACATCAGAGCCACTGTACTTAAATTTCTTAATGCGTCTATTCAGAATTGAATAAGTGAACCACTTTTTTTGCTTGATGAAGTACTTCAGGTAAAGGGCTAAATCATAGGAAAGGATACCCTCAAAAATGTCATGGCCTAAACAAGGTGGCAGGCCAGGCATACAAACATCGAAGTAATTCAATGAATTAAAACTCAGATATTATACCTTCAACGTTTTGTTGTTCCTCAGACTGTAAAATGCATTTGGATCTGTTTGAAAATCTGTTCGGGTTGTCCGGCAATACCTGCAGAAATATTCAGAAAAACTAAAATTTTCTGTAAATCCACCGATATTATGAGACCCCAAATTGTCCCCTGCAATGCACAAAACAGTCCCTTTAACTTTTTCCTCTGCCACCGTTATTCCATTGTCTTCCAGGTCTTTTAAGTCTGCAATGAGCCTTGAGAAAACTTTGTCATGGCCAAAGTGTTTGAAGTCTTTTTCCTGACACAGCATTACAAGTGACATGTGGTCTGTACTTGATGAGGTGGTAAATTAGCCAGAGACAAATATACAGCTACTACTTTGTGCTGCTTTTTGCTGAACCTAATGGGTTCACCGCCTCAAAAGAATCTTGATATAGAATTAGTTTTAGACATGATGGGTTTTGAGAAAAGAACTCATTGTTTTTATATACCTGACCATCACTGACATCACAAAGCACATCAGTGTATGGTACGTATGTACCCTGTGCAGCACAATTCTGCCATAAGTCTGACTCCAGTAAATGTCTCAAAGTGTCTTTCAATGGAACATAGTAGGCAAACCTCTGTGACCTTGTTTCATCCCTTCCTAAGTACAACTTTACAGGTTCTGTGTATCTAAACATCTGTTTAAAAGCCCTAGTTCTTGAAAAATTGGTTCTCATTGGTCCTTCATGACTAATGGTGAAAAGGTCAGATTCCTTCACAACATCACATATACTACCAATAACCTCATCTGTTAATTCAGTTAAGTCACTTTTCAGGAATGCACTTAATTTATTCAAAGTATATGTCTGTCCTAGTTCATGTATGCTTAGCATCTCTTCAATAATATTTTGTATAGTTGATGCTGGCAGAAGAAACTGCCCATGTAATTTCAAGTAGAAAAGAGAAATATTTCTAAGAAAAAGGTCACTGAAATTTTCTGTAAGATGGACTTCACCTTCATCAGTCTCACTAAATCTCTCTGTAGGGCCTGTAACTAACGGTTCAGTTTCAAGAAACTGAGAAACTGTCTCCTTATTAAGATCTCTTATACTGTCCACAGAACATTGTCTGTGTTTCCTGGACATGTAGGCTGTAAACGACGATCTCACAGTGAACGTATGGTCGCATCCTGTCACCGGACATGTCACAACACGTCCTTCGGCTATATGTTCCTTTAAGTGAGCTGTTAGTGATCTGACATCGCGACATTGGCGCTGGCACATAGACATATTACACGTAAACACCGTAAGGGCATTTGTAGTATCAATATATGAATCTGTGTTATGTTTACGGTAAAAATGAGCCTTAAATTCCCCAT
>NW_026043099.1:0-57896 GCF_023856365.1 Brienomyrus brachyistius | reverse complement strand
AGTTCATATGTTAAATCATGCATTTTTTTTTTCAGAGTGAATACACACTGACTGCTCAGATAAATAACGTCAAAAATAATTTTCTTTTGTTGCTTAAGATTTTTGCACAGTCCTATACTGTATATAACAACTCAAACATTTTTTTATGTTATTTGTTTTAAAGAGGCTGCAATGTGTAACATTAACATCTGTATAAAGAGAAGGTTAGGCTTTTGGCTGACAGCAAGCAAAATGCAACAAATTGTATAATAATAATAATAATAATAATAATGAATGATTTTTGTTTGATGTTTAGAAAAACATTTATGGAACAAAGCAGACAATAAGGTATCTTTGCTAATTTTATATTGACAAACAACTAAACTGTCAAAATTATTTTGCAGGGAATAATCTTACTGACATTATAATAAAGCAAATATGAAAATAGTTGGAATCTCATTTACCTGTGATTATGACAAAGGTTCCATTCCCGAAGGTGACCTCATGAAGAAACACAGCAGCACAATAATACACTGCAGAATCTGACGGCTCCACGTTAGAAATAGTGAGGTTAAAACTCCCCTCTGCATTCAGTAAGGAGTAACGTTTTATGCTTTTATATTCCTTGTAAAATTCACCAGGTACGTAGAGAAGTGCTTTCGCCATGGGCTGGGGCTTCCGACCAACAGCTTGCTTAAACAAAGTAACAAAAGTTGTTTCTCCTTGACAGAAGCATGTCAGGGTCACACTGTCTCCAAGCTGAACCCTCATCAGGTGACTGGGCTGAACAACATCTGTAGTCAGTGCAGTGTCTGCAAAAACAGAAAAACAAAAAAAATCATAATCAAATAAGACATATAATAGTAATCTAAATAACTATTAACTATGATGCAGATTAAATGGCCAAATTCCACTGATCACATCATACAGATAAATGAAAATATTAAAATCCCAAAATAATTTATATTATAGGGCCTTACTAATGAAAATGAGAAGACCAAAGAGTCTGAACATTTTTGTGCTTCCACTGTTTAGAATAAACTGCTCTGCTGCTAAGTGAGAGATCATGGTCGTGGTCGGGATGAAAGGGCAGGAAACAGAGAGGAAACAGAGAGACACACATCAGGCTGATCTGATTGGCTGTTCACATGGGAACTTAAGTAACAGTGAAAAAGCATTTTAATGTGCACTTACATGACGTTTATTAATTTACTCCTTAACATCCAGTTAAAATGAGAACAATTAGATAAACAGGAGCAGATACTGAGCATATAAAGTTCTTTGTACAGAGTGCTGAGATACTGTGGGAGAGCATTTGCTAATCATCTCTCTCAGACAAGCTCAGCACAGTATGAGTCTGTTATCTATCTGATATTAGACAGTCTCTCATACAGTAATAATAATTGATACTTTATTGGTCCCTGTGGAGAAATTGTCTTAACTTCTCTCTCAACTTGCTCTCTTTTTTTTAGAGTAAACAGAGTAAGTTGTCTGCGAAGGGCAGCCACCCATAGTGATGCCCAGTGAGCTGGGGGTTAAGGGCCTCGCTCAAGGACGCAGAGATGTGCTGTGGCTGGGTTTGAACCAGCGACCATCTTATTACAAGCACACAGGCATTAGATCTTCTAATCACACTTAAAAGGCAGATTAAATGTTCTTTCCACCATGCAAACAGAATGTAAATTGTAGCTTTACTGCTTAGATTTACATTCACACATTTGCATTTAAAACAAGCATTTTAAGTGATGTACATGAGAGTAAATGGTGAATCAGTTTATTTGCCACTCTACACATTACATTGGCGCCCATTATAAGTAACTGTACAGTGACATTGCAGTTCCTCAGTTGCTTTGATGCATTTCTGGAATCACCCTTAACATCTGCAAAACTGTAAGTGCATTTCCCAAAACAATTCGTGCAAACAGCACCACACAGATGGACTGTCTACAAAAAAAGTCATAGAGGCCACCAGCAGCCCGAATACCACACCGTAAGGCCGTATGTTAGGATGCTCTCTATGGCAGAGCGGTAGGAGGCCACCAGCAGCCCGCATACCAGACCGTAAGGCAGCATGTTAGGATGCTCTCTATGGCAGAGCAGTTGAAGGTCCCGATCAAGAAATCCGACAAGTTTCCCCAATAAGCCAGTAACCCCGCTTCATAGAACAGGCCACAGGACTGGTTTTGGTGAGATAGTCCGAGTAGTAGGTAGAAATCAGGATGGAGACTGAGTGTGGGTCTAACAGGTGAGCAGATGTAGGACAGAATGTAGAGCCCTCTGGTGGAGTGCCTGTGCATGACTGAATGTATGGTTTGGGTCTGATGGTCTGAATAGTTGGTAGAAATAGGCACCTTCCTACCTGATGTGGTAGGTCTAGATAAGGGGTCACCAACATGGTGCCCCAAGGATGCCCCCAATGACCACATGAGTTGCCCGTGGACCTGTTCTATAAAATAGCACAACTCACCAGCGAACATCATCTAAAATTTAATTTTGTCCTGTTTCTAATCTATCACATTTGCATTTATATAGATTTGAAATTGAATATAAAAAAGCATTTAAAACATGTTTATCATGCATGAAGTTTAGACATGTTTAGGAGGGCGTTTAAAACTGATATCAAACTTCGTATGGCTCAGTACCCGTGAAGTAGCTCTCCGTTTTAAAAAGGTTGGTGACCCCTGGTCTAGATCTTGCAAGTTTGTTTGTACTGGCTGTGTGAACATACTGTAGCACTGTTAAGAATATGCAACACAGCCTGAGTTGGGGATCTGCTGTATGCATCAGTAATATAATGCTTTGTCCTTTTCTAGGCTGTTCATTAAGACATAAAGCCTGAAAGTTTTCTGAATGGCATTAATGAAATTGAGCACTGCCCCCACCTGCTGGCCAATTTATTAAAACATTGAAATCGCTGTCTGCACAGGCTGACGTGTCATTTAAGTCTGATAATTTTCTATGAGTCAAACGGCAAGAAAATGACAAGAAGTTAAAAACATGGAGTTAGATGAAGGAGAAAAGATTACAAATTTGAAGATTATGAAATCAGGACATGTCAGCTAAGTCAGCCAAGGTGGGTCTTAAACATATGGACGGAAGTATGAGCGCTAAACTTAAACGGGTTCACTTGTAACCGCTGCCACCAAATTTCGTTAAATTGCTGGGGAGGTCCAGATACATGAGACAGGAATAGAAGGATTATTCTTTATTAATATACAGACGAGGGTTACAACCCTCCCTAGGGCAATAGAAGGGGATACCTGCCACGGGACATTCTAAAACGCTTAATGTGAAAATGCGTAACGCAACTTAATGTATTAAAACAGTCACCACAAATCACCAAATTTCTCGCGAATGTATCTGGCCATAAAGACTTACCTGACAAGAAATCAAAACCGAAATGCTAGGAATATGGACTTTAAGCCTTTTCTTTATGGGCGTCAATGGAGGGGAAAACGCTTGACGTAAGATGAAGTCCATATTCCTAGCATTTCGGTTTTGATTTCTTCCCTGGCATGGGTGACGGGTACACCACGTTCCCAAAGCCACGTTAGCCTCGAGCGAACTGCCCGGAGAAACCGCTCACACCAGCGCTGCAACCCGATCTCCTCCCCTTTTAAACACACATTTCTATGGCGTTAAATTAGTGCCAAAAGTCGTGCGCATAAAAACAGAAAATCCATGCTCTCTACGCGCTCGCGATTGCACAGCACTCACTCACTCGCTCGCCGTTAAATTAGGGCCAAAAGTCGAACCACGCGCGTGCGTGTGCTCGAGTGCTGAAAACCCATCCCCTCTACGCGCTCGCGTCTGCACAGCACTCGCTCGCTCGAATTTCCCGCTTCGTCTTACCGTATATAAAAGAATGGGCCAATGTACGGTAAATTGCATTGTGAATAAAATTTCTTAATACAACATCACAAAGCCAATTTAATAAATTCAAATCCTGGGAAGAACGCTCCTCAGATATTAGTTCTCGGGTTAGTGTTAGCAGACTATAGGCGAAACCACCTTAAGTGCTATCTGTTAATGTTTATTAAATTAGCATTAAAATGGAGAGGTTTATAATATCTTTTGTCCTTGTAGCTGCTAAATACACTCATTATTAAAGCCATAAAGTTGTCTGCCTACTACATTGGAATCTCCACTGAGTAAGTGTTTTTGATGGATTTTATTTAACTTTATTATACTCTGGTCCTTAGATCTAATGTCATACTTCTTCACTTATATTGTTTGTGAAAAGGTTTACCACGGTCAAACAGAGCAGCCACTACATCATCATACATGAACAAGCACCTCACAAAACAAAAACATTTCATTTTCATAATTAAAACTTTTGAATGGTAGGCCTAGTGTGTGGATCAGAGACAAGATCTTGACACCTCATTAACTATAATTTGTTCTGTGAACAGCTCAGATACCACCTTCTCGAAAGTCTTCTGCATAAAATAGAAATAGGATTCAGCGCGACTCCACTAAATTTGGATTACCTGGAGTTCCTTTGTCATCAGGAGCTGTATCTTCTGCAGGCCCTGTCTAATCACATTGAAGTACCTCCTGCTATCACCCTGGCTTTGCAAGAGCTCTTTGACCTTGTGAGGGCACATCTGGAACGTCCAGCCCCATGTGTCACACAGGAAGTCGCTGCCACCAATAGACGACCCAAGATTTTGATTGAAGAACAATGTTTGAAAGAAATGCTCCATACTCAACTTCCTGTGCCTTGCATAGCCACACTGATGGGTGTTTCAAGAAGAACAATCTTAAGAAGAATAAAAGAGTATGAGCTCTGTGTTAGGGAACTTGACAATTTGGTTTCTTCTGTCAAGAATGATCTACCAAATGCAGGCTACAGGATAGTCAATGCAGGCTGCAGTCAATGGGCTACAGGGTTCGGTGGAGAAGAGTTGCAGCCTCCATGCATAGGGTTGATTCCATGCGCATCATATAAAGGTTGTCAAGTCTTGGCTGTGTTGTACGCAGAATGTACCAGGGCCTTTGTCTCTAGTACACGTGGACACAAACCACAAGTTGATCCGGTTTGTATTACCAGCAAATTTATTTGGAGTAAACCCTGGGTGGATTGGTGTGAGGTGGTGGTGGGGCTTTGGAGAAGATTTCCTGCCGATCAACACTAGCAACTTATATCTATCTGTCATGGAGGTCTCGGGACTCACAGATATTCAGAGACATGTGGATAGTTTACCAGTGGTTTTCAGCAGGAAATAGTTATTACTACAAATTGTCACCCCCCCCCGCCCCCCACAGAAACTGGATCTGGCTATAGTGGGAAAATCTTTTTTTTTTTTTTATTTGTGAGAACTTGAAAGCAAAACAAAACTTGGAAAAAATATATGCTCATTCACCAATTTTCTAATCTGGGGTCTAAAGTGGTCAGGCTTGCAAGTGTATTTGGTTATTTGTCTATCCTAGCCTGTTGCAGTGTATATTTCCTGTATATTTTGCATGTAAAAAATGTTGTTTGTTATGTCAGTGCTTAATATTATCATGTAGTCTTCATGAACTTTCTTCATCTTGGCCAGGGACTGCATTTGAAAAGTAGCCACTTGACTAAAATTGGCACATTTTCAGAAATGCCAGCAACAATACTGATAATGAACACCCCTCTAACTGACTCTCAGTTGGTTTAGAAAAAAGACTTTTAAGAGAAAAGAAAGCCTTCCTTTGGTTTTGCATTTTTCTCTTTTTTGTTGGCTGTGCACAATATATTAGAAGAATACCTTACAATTATATTAGTTAAGAAATAACAGATTGCGTATATACAATATTAAGGTGATAACAACAACCCTCACTGTCTCTAGGTGCTGCTTCAGACAGGGCATTCTGCAGCAGGGACACCACCCGTCGTGCAGCATCCAGCAAATCTCCCTATCACAACAGCCCACATAACAGAATAACATTAGTGTATGATTCAGTAGGGCTAGTCCAGGTCTGGAAAGTAGTTGGGCCAGATTTTTAAACCAAGAAATTTAGCTGGGCCAGACATTTTCAGCGGCCCAGTAAGCAACAGGTAATGGCATTTTAAACAAACACAAATCAAGGTACATTATTTTAAAAAACTACAACTGAACAGAATCTGAGAGCAATATTTTTTTTCACTTCTGAAATGAGAAAAATATTTTGGTCGTATCTGACCTAGACGCATCCCAAAGAAAAAAAATGCCTATTAGATGGTAAACAGACATAAAGAAAAAGGGAAAAATCGTCTATAATCATCATCCGCTTATACTGTGGTGATCCATTTCACCCACACAGGCATGATCACCATTAGCGGTTTCCACATTATTGTCGAGGTGACTATTCACTTTACCTCTGCTTTCTCCGACATCTTCCTGATTCTGCCGCCAACAAGGGGCTCATAGGGTGGAGACTGAGGGTGTTAAACAGACCAATCTTTTGTCACTGAATGCAACAAATAATGTATTTATCTGTCAAAAGTCCAGCACCAGGAAAAGCAACAGAGTGACAGTAGAAACTGTAATAATAATGGAAGTGCGCCGCCCTACAGGGAAGGAGGAGTGATGGGAGTCCCGGTGGTGGCTAAGCGCGCGTGGGGAGAGGCGTCGTACTGTGAGGCTTCATGAACTTCCGATGGGGCAGTGCTGTCATACAGCGGGGAGCCTGAGAGGGGCACTGTGGCCGGGTGCGAGAGCCCTGGGTAATGAGTTGTAGAGCTGCGCAGTGTCACGATCGGGTACAAGCAGGCAGGCGATCGTGCGGGCAAGGCGTGCAAGGAGCAAGCGGACAGGCAAAAACGGGAGTTTAATTAGGAAGCGCGGACGGGGAAACATCTCACGCATACAAACATCAATGACAGACACTGGACTCAGGTAAGACACGGACTGAAATACACAGGACTGAGCAAATTAACTAGATACAGCTGGGTACAAATCGGGAGAAAACACGTGGGTAATCAGGGGGCGTGGCACACAGGAGGAGCGGACGAGCCGGGCATGACACGCAGGAACTGAGAGCCCAAGCTGTTGGACATTCCACTGGACTAGGAGACTGGGGTGAGTGAGGAGGAGCTCATTGACCACAAACTGGGATACTGGCTGTGTGTGAGCAATGGGGTGGAGATTAAGGAAAGACGTTAAATCAGCATGCAGTGTTGCCTGGAAACAACAACAAATATACTAGTGTCACTGTACTAAAACAATATCAAAATAATGCCTATTTTTTATTCATTTTACTTGTAGAGTGCAAAGTACAAAGGAAAACAAAGAGTAACTATGGCGAAATAAATCAAAGCATGTCCCAGAATGATGGGCCTGAATGGATCAGGACAGAAGAAGGCGAAAGTCCTGTTAACGAGGTGAGACGATGCAGACACAGGCCAGGATGTGGGTATAGGCGAGAACAAGAGGGAAGACGGGGGCCCGAGACTCAGCATGGGGACAGGTGGGGGAGGGGAGGCACGGGCTCACCTGGAGCTGCTCCCGGAGGTGCCGCTATGACTCATGGGTAACATGCCGGAATGGGACGGCACCTGTAGGCTGGACCAGTTGTCATGGGAGGGCAACATGGACAGACAGGTAGACGAGCTGTCTGAATAAGCAGCTGCAAGTATAAAACAATAAATGAAGCAGGTATGTGGTGGGCAGTGTTACAGCGTCCTTAATATGGTCAATACAGAAAAGGCATGTTATCATGTTATGTATATACTGCCTCCAGTTACTTAATGCCTAACTTTAATACATTGATTGATTTGTTCACTGCTGCAGCCTGTGTCAACTTTCCTTTCAGACAGATGTAAAGTCCATTCTGTTTTTGTTCTGTGTAGTTTTTTTTGAACAGCATATGGCTGAATTCTGTTAAACCTCAGACTGAAGAAAATTGTGTTAATTGAAAAGCAAATATCAAAAACTCAGTCTGCAGGAATGTTTTTCTAAATATTTCTGTGGACTTTTGGAAATTTCACGAAATTCCATTGCTCCATTACATAAACACTGAGTGAGATTTCATTCCCATTACTGCAACGTATGAAGAGGATTATGACTTATTACTTTAGGTTATCGGACTGAGTGAGTTTTGGAAATTTGCTCTTCGATAACTGAAGCAGTGCTGTGAATGCAGAGGTTATATGCGTCGCATATCAACAGAACTGTATGTTTATGTCTTGTCTTAATTATTTTGATTAAATGTCTAACTATTCCCAATATGTGTGAACATACTTGGCCAAATAAAGCTGATTCTGATTCAGTCAGAGGGTAATCGTCGGTGTGCTGTACTATCGTGGTGACCCACACAGAGAGCTTAGGACCATGATTTCAGTGTGTGCTTGTGTGAGGGGACAGGCAGGGCGGCGGCTCACTGGGTGATGCACTCCTGTGGGTATAGGGGCTGGGATAGGGGGCGGAGCAGTTACTCCTCAAGGAGGAGTAACAGTCACAGCCGTGGGGGGAGGAGAGGGAGAGGGTGCTCCCAAACTGGGGGTGTGGGTTTGATGAAGAGCAGAGAGACCCTGAGCCTGGGATGAACCAGCTGCCTACTGAAACGAAAGCGGATAAAGACAGAAACTAGAACCTCAAACTAAACAACACAAACAACAATATCAAGTTATATTCAATCATTAAACCGTTATATATTTAATCTAAACAATAGTAATAAATATCGTTCCGATTCAAAATATCATTTACGGGTGAATCTTATGACTTGCATTGGGAAACAGGAAACGGGCCAAGCTGCAGGGCCAGTTCAAAGGCATAGTGCGAGGCGCCCAGAAAGGGGGCGAGGTCTGGGCGGAGTCAGCTAAAGAAGAAAAAGGCCTGACCTTTTTCTGGATGCTGTGGACTGTGTTTGTGTGTGAGCTGCAGCTGCATGTTCCTTACATTTTTTTTATTAACACCAGCACCGTGAGGTTTGGCCTGGACTGGGTCCTGTCCTGCACGGTTGAAGACATGTTGACTGATGGTCAGCCCGTGTTCTGTTGGATCCCACAGAAAGGAAATGGGAATCCCGTTTGGATCGGATGCTGACAGTTGAAAAAAAACTCATGTCTGTGTGTTATGAAAGAATATCAATAAATGTTTCCGAAAGGGGATGACTCATTTGGTAATTATTTACGGCTTATGTTATGGCTGAGAAATTTACAGTCTTTACTAAAGTCTGACTTCTTTCGAGTCACCTTTAATATAGATTGGACACTCTCTATGCTATGTACAATACTTATATAGATGGTACATGTTTACTTGCTTGCACAGATGGTTGATTAGGTAATTAGTGTAAGTGTGTGTGTGTGTGTGTGTGTGTCCAATCGCATGTATGTCCAAGGTCCATAGTAAGTAATATACACTGATCAAGAGATGCCTGAAAGTGGATGAAAGAGGACATTAGTGGGTGTATCACTTAGTGTAACGGGTGCAGGAAAATGAGCAGGACTGCAAGCCATATAATGACCCACTGTCCTTATCTAGCTCTTAATACAGTATGCATACAGTGATGTATCTACAATGGACAGCTACTATAAGCAGATAGCACAGTACAGGTGCTTAATCTGTATGCTATTTCCATCCATCCATTGTCCAAACCGCTTATCCTACTGGGTCACAGGGGGTCCGGAGTCTATCCCGGAATCAATGGGCACGAGGCAGGGAAGAACCCAGGATGGGGGGCCAGCCCATCACAGCTCACACTCACACACCATTCACTCACACATGCACACCTACGGGCAATTTAGCTACTCCAATTAGCCTCAGCATGTTTTTGGACTGTGGGGGGAAACCGGAGGAAACTAGCAGCTTTGTGTGGTAATTGTTTGTATTAAAAATACATTGGATCAAGTCAAATTATTTTTATGAAGAATTAACATCTAAAAGCTGCTAGTAGACCGTGGGAAAATAATTTTTCTATTTTCTTGCTGCCATCTCGTGGCCAAAAGTAGGTATTGCAATTTCCATCATATGTAAGAGGGCCTGCCCATCAGAGTAATGTACATCCTGTGACATGTATTGACTATCAAGACAAACTGAAACACGGTGTATTAGGCTGTCAATGAGTACTGGACTAGGGTGAAAAACTGCCTGATAATCTACCTATTAACTAGAAGAGTACAAACTGGAGACGGATCCCCTAATACAGAGGGATTAACGTCTGTGCCACATCCAGAACCATTCAGTGTAGGAGTCTGGTGGTTCTACTGGATACTGACAAGTACCCAGCCCCTTTGTTCCCTCTGATAATCATCAGTCCTCCTCTGAATGCCTTCACCACTCTATTCCTGAATACACATTTAAATATGCTAGCAAGATCAAGGTATTGGGATAACTGTTAGGTTCGCTGTTAAGAGAGTTGCAGTGAAAACCATCATACACAGTGGCCCTTTCTGGATAAGATTACCTCCCTCTGATCTAACAGGTCAAGATCAAAGCAAGGTGCATTGCAATGTCTGACACCCAGCACACTACAGCATATAAAATACAGGTATCCATCGCCTTCCGCATTTGGAACCAGGACCACTTGTTGCAAGTCAATTTGGGCGTATCTCAAGTTATACGAGAGAGGCAAGACATTAAGGACAGTATACACAGTACTGAAATAATAATGTACATATTAAACCACAGCACTTAATAAACAGATACTGCACTTACATTTCACAAAAAAAAAATAAAGCACAGATTGCACTAAGAAATCAAAAGATGCATGTGCTAGCAAACAGTGGGAGCTGAGGAAGAAGCAGTGGTGAAATACTTTATTGTACAGTACAGTAAGTTTCTTTTTATAGAATGAAATAGCATACAGGGGGCGGCATGGTGGTGCAGTGGTTAGCACTGTTGCCTCACACCTCTGGGACCCGGGTTCGAGTCTCTGCCTGGGTCACATGGGTGTGGAGTTTGCATGTTCTCCCCATGTCGTCGTGGGGTTTCCTCCCGCAGTCCAAGAATATGCTGAGAATATGCTGAGGCTAACTGGAGTTACTAAATTGCCCGTAGGTATGCATGTATGAGTGAATAGTGTGTGAGTGTGCCCTGTGATGGGCTGGCTCCCCATCCTGGGTTGTTCCCTGCCTCGTGCCCATTGCTTCCGGGATAGGCTCCAGACCCCCCACGACCCAGTAGGATAAGCGGTTTGGACAATGGATGGATGGATGGAAATAGCATACAGATCTTATAAGCACCTGTACTGTGCTATCTGCTCATAGTAGCTGTCCATTGTAGATACATCACTGTATGCATACTGTATTAAGAGCTAGACAAGGGTCATTATATGGCTTGCAGTCCTGCTCATTTTCCTGCACGCGTTACACTAAGTGATACACCCACTAATGTCCTCTTTTATCCACTTTCGGGCATCTCTTGATCAGTGTATATTATTTACTATGGACCTTGGACATACATGCGATTGAACACACACACACACTTACACTAATTACCTAATCATCCATCTGTGCAAGCAGGTAAACATTTACCATCTATGTAAGTATTGCACATTGCATAGAGAGTGTCCAATCTATATTAAAGGTGACTCAAAAGAAGTCAGACTTCAGTAAAGACTGTAAATTGGCAGCCATAACATAAGCCGTAAATAATTACCAAATGAGTCATCCCCTTTCGGAAACATTTATTGATATTCTTTCATAACACACAGACATGAGTTTTTTTTCAACTGTCAGCATCCTTCTCGATTGTCAGAAGCTCTGCGCTAGAGGGAGGTTTACTGGTCTTATACTCTTCTGGCACCTTGTGTGATTCCTGACTTGGGACATCAGTTTGGCTCCTTCTGTATGTGGTTTACATTGTATTTGTTCTTTAAAGTTGCCCCTTCAGAATTAGACAGTGTAACCAGCTTGCCACATATTGCCTGGATGACATAAGGTCCGGTAAAATCCGGTTCCGTTCTTCCTCCTTTCCGTCCCCGCTTCCTCATGTTGAACAGAAGCGCCTCATCTCCAACATGATAAACTGTGTTTTGGTACCTCTTTTGTATTCGTTTACCACATGCCTGCTTCTGTTTTTCCTGTGACTAGGAGATGTTTTCAGCTGTTGTTGCTTATTGTCTCAACTACTTTATTTTTTTCATCAAAAAACGTGCCGTAGCTTTTCTCATCGGGAAGAATAATTGTGGAAAGCTGAAGTGGAAAAACATTCATAGCAAATTATTATTATTCACAGATCATTATAAAGAGTCATTTTCTAAAAGCATTAAGAACAATGTAATTTGCTGTTTCAAGATATGTTTTTAAATAACTACTTGTCAGTCATAAGAAACTCTTCAACACACATGATCCGATCTTGCCACAAATCATTTTTAATCTCACTTTTGTTGCCAGCAGTTCAGACATTAATGGCTGTGTGTTGAGTTATTTTGAGGGGACATCAAATTTACACCATTATACAAGCTGTACACTGATTACTTTACATTCTATCAGAGTTTCATATCTTTAACGTTGTCCCTTGAAAAGATATAATAAAATATTTACAAAAATGTGTGGGGTGTACTCACTTTTGTGAGATACTGTATATTAAGGGATTGATTGTCAATAATATCAGTAATTCCTGATGTAATGTTAAAAGAATAGAGCCTGTCTCACACAGTTCTAAAACAACCTCAAAAACAGACTTACCATTTTATGTCATCATTCGTTTTCTCATCCAGGCCATTGGTTTGGGGATGATATGCAGCAGTGATCAACGGCAGAACAGGGGCTCTGAACGCAGTATGGATTAAAAAGGAATTAACCATCTCTCTCAATATAAAATTAGGATCATTTATTCTCTACAGAGGCCCCCATAGAATAGTGCATCCATCCCCTCACTCATGTTTAGACAGACGTAAGGCAACAGGCCAATGACATTCAGAACAGCAACAACATCAACAATTGTACAGCTAGTTTTAAAATTTAATAAAAAAGACAAACCAATTAGGTAATATTAATGAAATTATTAAAATGTGCAGATTAATAGTCAGAAATAATTTGCGATTTTAAGAGCGGAAAGGATACATTAAAACTCAATTACATTTATCCCTTAATAATTTAAAAAAAAGGTTTTTGAATTTTACATCATGATAAATGAGAACTATATGTGATTACTAATTACTGTTGACTAATTTCCTGTCTGGACGTTTCCCTCCTCATTGTTAAAAGTCATTATATGTCTGGGTGCCAGTCAGTGGAAGCACACAGACATGTTGGCCAGCTGTCATATTCATTCAGCACCAGCCCATCAAGTAGAGAATTCAGCACCACGGACAGTGACCTGTGTTACAATGACATCAGGTCATTGGCTCTAAATATTTTTCTAGAAATAACTAAATGGCTCTATTGTAGAAATTTCCAGCCAGAGTCTTGTGGTGCGTTCGTTTTTCTCTCGGAACTTGGAAATTCCAAATTGGGTGACATCACATCCAACAATCTCCCGTTCAAGCTAGCACAACTCGGAACAAACATGGCTGCCTCCATGAATACGCTGCTGTGTTGTTGCTTTATATTTTAGCAGTTATGGAGTAAGATTATTATTTCAGACAAATAAACAAGAAACAGGAACTAGTCAAACCACATTAAAAGCTTTATAAAGTATTTTAGTACATTCATAGCGATATTCTTTTTTCGAGAGGCAAACAAACTACAAACAAACCAAAAACACTAACAAGTCTGGTAAAAATCTGATATTGCATGTTAGGATACTGTTTACGGTCACAATATGGTATTCTCTAAATCGAACACGTGCTCTGGGACCCAGGTTCAAATCTCCGCCTGGGTCACATGTGTGTGGAGTTTGCATGTTCTCCCCATGTCGTCGTGGGGTTTCCTCCGGGTACTCCGGTTCCCCCCCACAGTCCAAAAACATGCTGAGGCTAATTGGACTTGCTAAATTGCCCGTAGGAATGCATGTGAGAGTGCATGGTGTGTGTGAGTGTGCCCTGCGATGGGCTGGCCCCCCATCCTGGGTTGTTCCCAGCCTCGTGCCCATTGCTTCCGGGATAGGCTCCGGACCCCCCGTGACCCAGTAGGATAAGCAGTTTGGAAAATGGATGGATGGGATAATAATAAATTTAACAAAATAAACATTTTTAAGGATTTGTAAAATAGAATTAATGTTGAGTGTGTAAGCCGCCATGTTGAAATTACGTCACAGGGGCAACTCGGACAAGAAGATTCTGTCAGACATTAACGTCATAAAAGAGGCGTTTCTAATGGGAAGTGATGTTTTTCGTGACGTTTTTGTCCGAGTTGGAGTGAAATAATCAAACGCAGCATGTGTTCCTATTTGAAGAGAATATTCTATTTTTATTCTAAGGAACTACAGAAAATCAGCTCTGCATGTGATCTCCCCTTTACTGCTCGAGCAGGGCACACGCACATCAACAAGTGTCAAGGCAGCAAGTGCATGCAAACAACTTCTCAGGACGGTTACAGTATAGGACCTTCAGAAAGAGCCAGACTGCGGCGTCATTCAGAGATTCCATTGTCTAAGGCTTGCACTAAAACATTACAGCATATTTAAACAAAGTAGCATGGCACCTGTGTCAGAATCCCTCCCTGCCTTGTTCTGTTCTCTCTTTGTTGTCCCCATTTAGCCAGCACATGTCACTGGCCATCCTGACTCCTCTTTTGATTGTGGGTTTTAAGGATATCAGTGGGTCTGTGTTTTCATAATTGTCCCCCAGGCCACCATGCTGCTCAGCCCTTGATTCCAACTACAGTTGCAATCAGGTGGTTCTCAATCTACTAGGACTGTATAACAGGATTGGCCACCTGTTCTACCTTTACTCGTTCAGCCGCATTCATGAGTCTGGCCTATAGGTTATTCAAATTTTGTCCTGCCAAATTTACCGGACAGGAGGTGGACACTGCAAATGAATGTGTGAATACTCCAATACCTACATCTTTACAAGTTACCTGAAGTGGTTTGGTAAATGATTGTGAGGTTGGAAGTCCTTCTTGATGTCTGTTTGCAGCTCATCCACCAGCAACTGCACGAGTTGTCGCTCCCAGAGGGAATCCCACTCTCGGTCCGCTGGAGGGTCCATCTCACTGTAGCTGGAGTATGTTTCCATCAGTCACTTGGCGTGGGGCTCACAGAATTTACCAGGCTCCTGTTTAATCTGACGCACCTTAGTCCAGTCCATGCATCTGGGGAACTTCTCTGAAAATCTCTGGCAGATTCTTTGCAGCTATACTTGATATTGGGTACTTGCCGCAACTAAGTAATGGGTTGTTGAATCAAAGTCCCGTTCCATGTCAAAAATAACCCCATTTTAGGGTTTTGTTAAACAACTGGTCTAATTTGGATGCAGAGGTTCTGCACGGAAGGCCCAGTCTCTGAAGGGCTGTGGCATAGCGAGGCCTGTTCTGCCTGGAATCCGGCAGGTCACTGGCAACATCCCCCAACTCCTTCATCTATAAGGTCGGGAAACCAGAACGTTTACTCCCCCTTATGGATAAGGACATACCAACGTTGGGGCAACTCCTGCTGCCTGAGTCTTCAACCAAGTCCAAAACAAAAGTATACAATGTTAGGAAGGGTAATTCAATGGTATGAGACTGAAACTAGAAACTGTAAATCGGATGGAGTTAAATAGCAATACTGTGGAAGAGGCATGGGAATTTTTTAAAAGCACATTGTTGCAAGTGCAAAAGAACTTCATACCCGTTTCCAGAAAAACTAAATCTAGGAAACTGCAACCAAGCTGGTGTCATGACCTGCTTGTACGATCCTCGTGTGTGCCACGCCCCCTCATTAACCATGTGTGCTGCCCCGATTGTAACCAGCTGTTTTCTGTCAGTTTGAGTAGTCCTGTGTATTTAGTCCACATTCAAGTCTGTTTCCCCAGTCCTGTCATTGAAATCTCTCGCTGTTGGTACCTGTTTTCATCAATAAACCCTCATTCCCGACTCTCCGTTTCCCGGATCCTTGATTCCTCGCTTCCTGCCTGTTCGTCCAGCACGCGATGTCACAGGTGGTTTACTACGAAAATTAAGAATAAAGTCAGGAGCAAAAGGGCTTTCTTCCACAAATGGAAATTAACTAATGATTTCAAAATAAAGCAGGAGTATCTACGTCTACAGGTTTAGTTAATAACAGTTATAAGGATGACGTTAAAAGTTTCTTCCAATATTTTAACTCCGAAAGAGCTCTAAAAGCTGAAAATCACTCATTTGCAGGATAGTAAGGGCCTTATAATTGAAAATGAAATTGATATAAATGAGTTTAATGATTATTTTACAATGGCTGTTCACAGTAGAATAGCTTACCACCATTTAGTACAAATACAACGATGTCTATGACCAATATATGTATAACTGAGGCTGATGTGGTACAAAGCCTAGCTAAGCTCAAAATAAATAAATCGCAAGGCCCTGATGGCATCTTATCTATAGTTTTAAAAGAGATGAGGGGTATTATTAGCCAACCTTTAACTTTACTATTCCAGAAATCATTATCTGCTGGTGTGGTATCTTCTGATTGATGTTAGATCATGTCTCATGTCCAGAGAGGCTACAACAGGATCTGGATTTAATTAGCGACTGGGCTCATACGTGGCAGATGAAATTTAACATAGATAAATATAAGGTAATCCATGCAGGGAGCAGAAATATAGTAAATATAGTAAAGTACAGATATTTTATGGGTTCCACTGAAATAAAGGTAGCTGATTACGAGAAAGATCTCGGTGTGTATGTTGATACTTCCATGTCCCACTCTTGCCAGTGTGGGGAAGCATTAAAAAAAGGCAAAAGGATGTTGGATTAAACTCCACACACCTAGAGATGTAAGTCAAGAGAAGTGATGCTACGATTATATAATTCCTTGGTAAGATCCCACCTAGAATACTGTGTGCAGGTTTGGTCACCATACCTTCAGAAGGACATTGCTGCCTTGGAAAAGGTGCAACGTAGGATGACTAGAATGATTCCTGCACTTAGAGGAATGTCTTATGAGGAGAGGTTCGCTGAGCTGAATCTGTTTAGCCTCAAGCAAAGGAGACTATGGGGGGACATGATCCAGGTATATAAGATTCTAACAGGTCGGGATGCTGTTCAGCCAAATGACCATTTCAATATTAATTTAAAATACTAGAACTCGTGGCCATAGTGGAAATTAGCTGGAGAACATTTAAAAATGAATCTGAGGAAGCACTTCAATTCAATTCAATTTTATTTATATAGCGCTTTTAACGACATGCATTGTCACAAAGCACTTTACATTTAACCGGCCAGAACCCCACCAAGCAAGCCTGAGGCGACAGTGGCAAGGAAACTCCCTCTAGCAGGAAGAAACCTTGAGTGGAACCTAGACTCAGAAGGGGACCCCATCCTCCTCTGGGCGACCAAGGAGCATGAAACTGCATTTACATTGACATTCATTAGAGTTCATATAGTTATAAAGTCCCAGTTGGTTTCATGTAGTTATATCCAGGAGTCCAGGTGCGGGTTCACACGGTGTAGTCGGCTCGGTATCAGCTCGAAAAAGAGAAGATGGAGAAGAGTTATTGCCCTACACCTAACCGGCAGGACTAAAGCAACTATGACAGCCTGCCTAAAAGAGTGACCTGGAAGGAAGCACAGGCATGAGGGTTTACAGAGGTTTTGGCGTCAAGCCACCTCCCATCCACAGCTTAAGTGATCGGTGAGAGTGGCAGGACGACAGCACCAATCCCCCCTTTCCCCTTCAATCTCAAATAACTATGAACCTCCAGATTTCCCATTCACCTTAGAAAAGAAGATTTAACTATCCAAAAGACTGGCGAAAGAGGTACATCTTAAGCCTTGACTTAAAAGCAGAGATTGTGTCTGAGTTCCGAACACTAATAGGAAGTTTATTCCATAGCTGTGGTGCTTTATGAGCAAATGCTCTTCCCCCAAAGGTAATGTTCTTTATTCTGGGTACGGATAGAATACCTCCATCTCGTCATCTAAGTGTATGATTCGGAACGCAAATGAGGTCACTCACATACTGCGGTGCAAGACCATTTACAGCTTTATAGGTTAAGAGCAGTGTTTTGTAGTCAACACGAAATCTAACTGGCAGCCAGTGCAGTGAAGATAAAATTGGGGTAATATGATTATATGTTTTAGTTTAACTATTGCTAGTAGCGGTTCAATCAATGCTGGGAGCATCGCTGAATAATTTTGATGGAACAGGGTCTAGCATACAAGTAGATGAATTTGAAGATAAAATTAAGTACATCAGTTCTGACTGGTTAACCAATATTCAATATTCAAAATGTTCTGTTTAATTGAGCATATTTTTGGTCAAAAAGTTTCATAAAGTCGTCACTGGAAAATAACCAGTGGTCTGGTTATTAGTCAGCTTGGACACCATAGTAAATAGGAATCTAGGATTATTTTTGTTTATTTCAATTAGTTCTGATAGATACTAGATGATTTGGCGGCACTAAGAGCCTTTTTGTAGCTACCCATAGCCTCTTTCCATGCTAGTTCGAACACCACTAGTTTAGTATGATGCCACTTACATTCTGTAAGGACATAAAACTTATAGGTCCTGCAGGCCCCAACTCTGATCAGCCTGCATCAGTCTATTTCAGAGCTCCGCTGGCCCAGGCAAGACTGGACTCAACTCGTCAAACCACCCCTTTTAAGGAAGGCAAAGGCCTGCCGGCTCCTGAGAGACTGGATAGGAATAACTGGAGCAGCACAGAAAAAGCAAGACCTTTCACCCCCGGAGTGACCAGAGTTCCACAATCAATCCACAGCAACAACAGCTGTCAGCCTCCAGACACAGACACCTTTTCCACTATAAACAGGATAACTCAGCACACATAGATGTTAGGGACAAATACACGCATGTTTGGTCTCGTTTGAATAGGCATGAGACGAGGAGTATTATACTCTCAGATTTAAGGCAGTATAGCTTTTCCTAAGAGAAATACAGAAACTTCGGCTCAACCCACCAAACTGAGAGAGATTCTCTCATGGTAGAACAAGGGAATTACAACCACCCCCTAAAGTGATCTGATTGGCTGGGGACTTGAGAACCAAGGTCAGCAATGCCCCTAAAATTAACCATTGACCGAAATTAGTCAGTCTTCAGAAACATGCCATCACCTGGTCTGGATACTTAAGGAAGGGCTTCAGAAGTAGTCGGGGAGTCACTCTGTAATCAGAGCTCCCGCAGAGAACTGGGTGAAAGTCTATCTGTAGTCAGATACTTTCCACAGAACTTTGTTCACTCTCAGCTGAGGAATGTGATTGTTTAATATTGTATTTGTCCAAATGTATTTACAAGTATGTGTCCACATGTCAATAATTGTATATTGTAGTATTTTTAATAAATGTTGTTTCGATTACTTTATGACTGTCTGATTTGCTAACTTCTTCATAAACTTTCCAGATTGGACTTCTATCCTTATTAGGACTATGGTGGTAAATACTATCTTGCAGCCTCTGGGTTAAATCCCATTTATTTATCCGGGTCCCAAACTTGACTGCCCAAGTTAAGTTAGGTGGATACCAAAACTACACCTCTGGAGTTCGCACACGCTGATGACAGGTACCGGTCTACCCTCTGAGGGGCGTACACACTATGTTCCTAGGCACCGGGCATAGTCCCTGAGACGCTCACATGGTAAGACAATGGGTGGCATCGGCGGAGGCCCAAAGTAAACCTCGTACAACCTTTTTTATTTTTAACTGAGCAATTTTCTCTAGTGGAATTAAGCATAGATGCTAAATAATCCGTAATGCTATCAAGTTCAGCAGAATTCGACATTAGTTTGGTTGAAAACGATAGCTCAGGGAGGTTATCGATAAAGTTACTTGCTGTATTTGACGTGATTGTACGTTTGGCATATAGAAGCGAGTCGGGGGGCTAATATTTTGAGCAAGGGAAATATTGAACGCAATAAGATGATGGTCAGAGATAATACTGGACTGAGGCAGTAGAGTTGAATACATGATATGAAGACAACTGGATCACAACTGGATCACGGGGGAATCATAAGCAGGGAAGAACACACAGGCAAACAGCAGCAGCAACATTAAAGGCAGGACTGAGAAGCACATTTATACAAGGCTAAGCAGGGAGCAAACTAGAGGCACCTGAAATGAGTAACACAAGGGCAGGAAGGAGAGGTAAAACAAACGCGGAACAGGCATGGCACGTTATACCACACTAGGGAGGAAACGGGAGGTTCAGGAGGGCAGGGTGTGGCAGGGATCCGTTTCAAAATTTAATTTTGGCTTGTACAAACCTTGGTAAAAGCTGCAAAAGATCGATCAACCACTTTCTGAGCTATTGTCTTAACAAACAAAGCATCTGTTGGGGTGGCGGTGTCTGGGGAATACCATGTGTAATACACCTTGTGAAGATTTATATGTAAAACAAAATATTTTTTGATTCTATCACACATATAGAAATTATCCATCCATCCATTTTCCAAACCGCTTATCCTATTGGGTCGCGGGGGGTCCGGAGCCTATCCCAGAATCAATGGGCACGAGGCAGGGAACAACCCAGGATGGGGGGCCAGCCCATCGCAGGGCACACTCACACACCATCCACTCACACACACACACCTACGGGCAATTCAGCAACTCCAATTAGCCCCAGCATGTTTTTGGACTGTGGGGGGAAACCGGAGTACCCAGAGGAAACCCCACAACGACATGGGGAGAACATGCAAACTCCACAGACATGTGACCCAGGCGGAGACACGAACCCGGGTCCCAGAGGTGTGAGGCGACAGTGCTAACCACTGCACCACCATGCCGCCCCTTATAGAAATTATTCTAGGTTTAAATAGTAATTTAGCTGAGTAACTAGGCTGAAATTCTAGATAGTTGCAATTTTAAGAATTATTACTATTATTCACAGCTTTTAAGCATGCAGTTGGATGACGGATGGATGGATATTCAGCCACCAGAAATGCCAATTGTTGTTAAGAGGATCAAAGTCTGCAAAGTAGTATGCAGGGTTTAAGGCCAGAACACAGCATACTCTCCGACAGAAAGCATAAAGTTCACTGGGGGAATTTCTGTGGCCACTGCCTGAACAGCATGTGTGGAGAATGTTTATGAGGGTCGAGCCATGCAGAGCTGCTGGCCCTGGCATGTAATGATGAATCACAAATCAGTTAAAAATCGGTGCAAATGCATGAAGATTTAAACCGGCTGATGTGGAAAATGAATCACTATTGTAGGAGTACTTCACAGTACTTTAACAGAAAAACTGGTGTAATATTACATTTGATTTCACAATGTGAGTTTGACGTCAGATGTCACTGCGTATCACGTCGACATCGTACGTCAGTTTTTGGTTTTGAGCGAACGCGAGATGATGAATGAATTTGAAACTGAGGACGGCACAGTGGTTAGTGCTGGCTTCGGTCCAGGGCCCTTTCTGTGTGGAGTTCGCATGCTCTCCCCGTTTTCGCCGGGGACTCCAGGTTCCTCCCACGGTCCAAAAGCATGCAGGATAGGTTGACTGGTGAGTCTAAATTGGCCCTGTAGTTGTGTGAGTGTGTGCGACCTGCGGTGTGTAGGTGACTGCCTGGGCTTGGTTCCTGTCTGCGCCCCTTGTTCCCGGGATAGGCTCCGGTCTCCCCCGCGATCCCAGTTGGGATTAAGTGGTTTCAGAAAATGGATGGATGGACGCACCGCCCGATCTTCAATTGGCGGTGTGGCAGCATATTAGCTTTCCGGTAATCACAAACGAGGAGGAAACAGCGAGAAAAGCACAGACAAGACATAAACTGCATGCAAACATTGTAATAGACTGATAACATACACAAACAGGTCCACTGGCACCACCGTGAGCTGAGTGAAGATTATTAAAAGGGCAAAGCACGCTAAAAAGCTGCACATGCAAACCTTAGCTTATTTATTTGATTTATTTTTTTTTATTTACTTATTTTGATTTGGGATTTTTTTCAACAGTATTTTATTCAAATTCAGTTGCACTGTTCACAACAGTGTCAACAGTTCAGAAAGATAAATATAAGAATATTTTTGAATATATTTGTCTGCAGCTCATTCTGCAAAAAATGAGAAAATTGAACTCAGAATCGTGAATCGTATCAAATGGTGAGTTGAATGTATCGTTACATCCCTAGTTCTTACAGTAGTACTATGGTATGGTGGAGCCACATGACAGGAAGGCAGTACATTGCGAAGTCTGTTAAGAACATCATTCGCACTGAACTGCCCTCCATTGACCAGCTGTACTTTAACTGCCACAGTAACAAGGTTCAGTCTATAATCCAGGACTCTGACCACCATCCACAAACACTGACTAGCAGATTCATGAACAGCTTCATTCGCCAAACAATTCAAACCTGCAGCTTTTGCATCCCCTGTAATAGTCATTTCCACGGCAGCTGCACTGTACAGCTGTTCCTGCACTTTATCCACCACTGACCACGTATCATCCAGTTTTGTCCTGCTTTGTATCGCACTGTTTCTGCACCATGTTGTCTTGTACTCCCTTGTGTTGTTATGCACCATCTGTGTTGTTCTGAGCAGTGCCATGATGCAATATTACAAAAAGATCTTGAGGAAATGCAGAGTTCTGGAGGAGATTCTCACAGATCATGGCATGTGTTTATACTGAAGAAACTGTACAAATTGCTAGACATAAAACACAGGACTGGCAACTGTGGTACGTTTTAACACCTTGATAAAAAACTTAAAATCCATAGTAAGTAGGACAACCTCATAGAACCTTTACTAGTCATTGTTCAGAAGATTAACACGGATTAAAAACCATTACTATGAAAGCACGCTAATCAGTTAAGTTGATTATGTGGAGAGAGAGAAAAAAAACTGTCTTTGAAAAAGATCAACCATAGAACGAAGCTGCAGCATTGACACCCCCTAGTGGTGATTTGAAGATAGTTCTGTCTGTAGCAGCTAAGCAGTAGATTTGGCGTCAGGTGCCATGACAAACTCAGTGCTGCTCGGTTTGAACGGCAGAAGCACAAAAATAAAGGGGGCATCTACTGCACGCCCCCCACCCTTGAAAATGGTACAAATTATCATGCAACAGTTTTCTTAAGTAAGTCTTTTTGGGCGTCTGCAGAAACCTCCACGATGCGATTGCCCTGATTAAGAAGTGCGCAGCGGATACAATTTGGGATGCATCGTTCATCCGATTTATTAATATATAATTATTAGTATGTCTATATTATTTTAGAAACGTTACTTGACGAATATTTTTCATTGAGATTGATTCCCCGTTTAAAATTTTGGTGACACTTCATATTTTTTAAGAGAGACAGACAATTTGACGCATGCAATTTGCAGAAATATGTTGTGCCGCTATAAAGTACACAGGCAGCATGACAAACATAAGTACTCACTGAAGCCACGACATACGCCCGGCTGGCCCCAGCGGTACCCCTAAGAAGAAGGCTTTTTTCACAACCCACGACCATCACGAGGGCAAAAAAAACTGAATAGCCTAGAATTTAGTTAATTACAAGGCACATATTTATTGGAGCAAGAGCTCTAACATAAAACTACCTTGTAATTATAAAGTATTATGGCTGTGAACAATGTACAAACAGGCACAGAAAGTAAAATACTCCAAAAATGCAAAGAACCTAAATATTTTTGTTTCCACCGATTCACTCTTGATGTGTTAGGAGTCACAGTTCAGTAGCCTATTCTTCAGTATCTGCATTTAAGACCACCAACTGCTCTTTCTCCTCCTTCGCTCGTCGGCTCAGAGTATTGGACTTGGTAAGTAATGTTGCCCTTTTGGTTCCAGCAGCACTCTCTGCTTCCTCTGCCATGTGCTCAGCATCCTTTTGTAAACTCTCACATACACTTTCCAGTGAGACTCTCTTCCTCTTGAGTTCCTCAAGTTTTCTTTTTTGCTTTTCGCTCATCTTTCACCTTTGGTCAGAGGCGCTTTGGTTGCTCCCCCACACACTCTGACATGGTCGCATATAAGCCTCTGTGCAACAACTGTTTCCTCTGATAAGTTGCAGGTCTCCACCTCTATTCGTTCCACTTCGGCTTGCCCATAGGACAGCAGCAGCAAGTTCTTGCAGAACATCCAGAGGTCAGGATAAGGCCCACTAACTTTTTGATGTAAAAAGACATCAACTTTGGATGGTGCTGAAGGAATGAAGGATATAAAATCCAAGCCTTTTGCCTCATTGTGCAGGTGATTATCAGACTGCTGGGATATTGCATCACCTGTAATTACATTAATTACAGTAGATTAGATGCAGATCAACAATGTCAATACACAGAATCACATGTAGAATAGGAAAGTGATTTATAACCCAATTTTCCTATGATACCATAAATGTGCAATCATTTTAATTTAATCTTGAGATATCTCTAGGCTCATCAAAGAAAATATAACTGGGCTGATGCTTCTTTTCAAACACCAAGAGTCGGTCTTCTAAATACTGCTAAAATCTACGTGTTAACACTATTCAGTTCAGGGACGGATTATGGGTTGTGTGGGCCCCTGGGTAAAACGTTCGCGAGGCCCCCCCCCCACCACCACCACCTGCACCACCACCACAACCACCACAAGTCAAGGGCCCTTGGCAGCCAAACACCCTCCCTATAGGGTCAGGGGACCTTGTAGGCAGAGGATCAAAGAATGTAGGCCCTCTAAAATAGACAAACGAAAATACATTGCTGATAAGCGTTGCAAATTGTTTTGGGCTTGGGGCCCACGGGCCCCCTGCACCCCAAGGGCCCCTGGGCAGCGGCCCCGCTAACCCGGTTTGTAATCCGTCCCTGATTCAGTTAGATGTGAAAAAAGAAAAGCATAATTTAAAAATAATATTCTGAACTATCCTATTCTTATCCTATGATTTACCAGCAGATATCCTGCCTGCCAACCGATTCTCCTGCGCAAACTTCTGCATGAGATTTCTCCTTTTCTGCTGGCAGTTATTGTCACGATCGGGTACGGGTGAAGCGGCGATCGTGCGGGCAAGCAGGCAAGCAGGAAGCAGGAATACGGGGCAAACGGGAGTTTAATACGAGGACAGGGACCGGGAAACAGCTCACGCTTACGAATATCAGACATTAATGACAGACAAAGCAAACTGGGGAGACCAGGACTTAAATACACAGAACAAGGCAGCAGGAAACAAGACACGACTGGGCAGGATCAGGAAATCACACGTGGGTAATTAGGGGGCGTGGCACACACGAGGAGCGGACGAGCCGGGCATGACAGAACCCCCCCCCAAAGGCGCGCTACACCGGGCGCGCCAAGGAAGGGGGCGACGGACGGGACGAGGCAGAACAGGACCTGGAAAACAAGAACAGAATTTACGCACGACGGGAAACAGGACCGAAGCACAAAACAAAGCCAGGGACAAGACGTGCGACAAGAGCTGACAAAGGGATGGGAAGGCAGACAGACAGATCAGGAAGGGAGAAACAGAGGGAACAGGCGGAACACAAGGAGCGGGAGTGACGGGAGGGAACGACGGGAAACCAGGAATGGAGAAAGGAGGAAAGACAGGAGGAGGAGCAAACAAAGGAGGGACCAGGGCAGGAGAGAAGGGAGAGAAGGCGGGGGAACAAAGGGGAGCCCGTGGGAGCCCCAGCGGGCGACGGGCGGCAGCCGGAGGGGCCGCAGGCGGCCGGGAGGCCGGAGCCGGAGGGGACCGAGAAGGGGCAGAGGAGACAGGGCGAGGGACCCGCGGAGGGGCCAGGGAGGGAGCAGGAGGGAGCACCAGGGAAGGGGACGAGGGAGCTGGAAGGGGCCAGGGCGAAGGCACGGAGGAGGGGGGAGCCGCAGCAGGCGGCGATGTCCGGGGGAGGGCCGGAGGTAGGGGCCCCGCAGGCGACCGACCAGGACCCGGAGAGGGGAGCGAGGCAGGGCGACGAGGCACCGGAGAGGGACCCGCAGGCGCCAACCGAGCCCCAGCGCAGGCGAGGCAGGGCGAGCCAGGGGGCAGGGCGGGCGGGACCCCAGCCCTGCGTCTGTGTCCCCTCCCTTTACGGGACACAGACCCCAGGTCGGGGTCGAATTCGCCGGGGTGAGAGAGACAAAGTCACTGGAGGAGAAGGGACAGGAGCTGGAGCTGCTGCAGGCGGAGGGGGCGCCTCTGGAGCGCGGTCAGGGACTGGAGCGCGGTCAGGGACTGGAGCGCGGTCAGCTGGCCCGGGAGCCGCTGGAGCGCGGTCAGGACTTGGAGCGCGGTCAGGGGGCGCCTGCCCTGGAGCTGCAGCAGGCGGCTGCAGTGGGGGCGCCTGCCCTGGAGCTGCAGCAGGCGGCTGCAGAGGGGGCGCCTGCCCTGGAGCTGCAGCAGGCGGCTGCAGAGGGGGCGCCTCTGCAGGAACTGGAGCGCGGTCAGGAACTGGAGCGCGGTCAGGAACTGGAGCGCGGTCAGGAACTGGAGCGCGGTCAGGAACTGGAGGTGGCTGCAGTGGGGGCGCCTGCCCGGGAGCTGCAGCACGGTCAGGAACTGGAGGTGGCTGCAGTGGGGGCGCCGGCCCGGGAGCTGCAGCAGGCGGCTGCAGAGGGGGCGCCTCTGCAGGAACTGGAGCGCGGTCAGGAACTGGAGCGCGGTCAGGAACAGGAGCTGGCTGCAGAGGGGGCGCCTGCCCGGGAGCTGCAGCAGGCGGCTGCAGAGGGGGCGCCTGCCCGGGAGCTGCAGCAGGCGGCTGCAGAGGGGGCGCCTGCCCGGGAGCTGCAGCAGGCGGCTGCAGAGGGGGCGCCTGCCCGGGAGCTGCAGCAGGCGGCTGCAGAGGGGGCGCCTCTGCAGGAACTGGAGCGCGGTCAGGAACTGGAACGCGGTCAGGAACAGGAACGCGGTCAGGAACAGGAGCTGGCTGCAGTGGGGGCGCCTGCCCTGGAGCTGCAGGTGGCTGCAGTGGGGGCGCCTGCCCTGGAGCTGCAGGTGGCTGCAGTGGGGGCGCCTGCCCTGAAGCTGCAGGTGGCTGCAGTGGGGGCGCCTGCCCTGGAGCTGCAGGTGGCTGCAGTGGGGGCAGCGAAGGCGGCTGCGCAGGCGGCGGCGGCTGCACGGGAGCGGGGTCCGCCGGCAATGGCGGCTGCACGGGAGCGGGGTCCGCCGGCAATGGCGGCTGCACGGGAGCGGGGTCCGCCGGCAATGGCGGCTGCACGGGAGCGGGGTCCGCCGCCAATGGCGGCTGCACGGGAGCGGGGACTGCAGCCCTCTGGAGCAGTAAGAGCTGCCGCACGTCCTCTGCCATACTCACCAGCTCCTCGGGGTCGGAAGCGGGAGTAAATGCTGCAAAGCTCCTCTGGAGTCGCTCCGCTAGCCCCGCTACCTCCGGACTTACTGGAGGGACCAGTTCCCCCCAGATCCTCCAGAACAACCCCTGGAGGGCAAAGAACTGGGAGGCGCAGTTCACCGGCTTCCCTAAGTGAGGCGCGGGCAGCGCCTCCGGGGTGGTTACTGCAGGGGGAGAGAGCTGTGTGTCCGTGGGCGTTAACGGAGGGAGCTCCTCGGGACAGGCAATCGCCGGTCTCCTCCTCCTTCTCCGGCGCCCAGCGGCGGCGAGAGGTGGTGCGATGTCCTGAGAAACAGGCGGTGAAAGGATCGGCTCCGGGTAAGGGTAGAGGAAGGGCTCCTCGTCCTCATCCTCACTGGAGAGCCAGTACTTCCACACGGGATCGGGGTAGTGTGTGGTCAGCTTCCGGGCTGGAGGTAGAGCGGGTACTTCCCTCTCATTCTCCTCCGAAGTGATCCATAGCCGGGAGAGCGAACAGGCTCCCAGGCGGATCGTCTCCTCCGGTCCTCTCCTCCTTCTCCGGGGGCCTTTCCTTTTGTGGTCTGTCATTCTGTCACGATCGGGTACGGGTGAAGCGGCGATCGTGCGGGCAAGCAGGCAAGCAGGAAGCAGGAATACGGGGCAAACGGGAGTTTAATACGAGGACAGGGACCGGGAAACAGCTCACGCTTACGAACATCAGACATTAATGACAGACAAAGCAAACTGGGGAGACCAGGACTTAAATACACAGAACAAGGCAGCAGGAAACAAGACACGACTGGGCAGGATCAGGAAATCACACGTGGGTAATTAGGGGGCGTGGCACACACGAGGAGCGGACGAGCCGGGCATGACAGTTATCTGGCTGGTGTGCATTTTGTTTGGGTCCAAGCACGTCATCTCATGTACAATCGAGTACTTCAGAGGGCATTTATCCAAGGCCTTTTTGCACATTTTTGAGAGCACAATCTGGCAATTTTTTTTAATCTGAAGGACACCAAGGTCACTTCCACTGCCTTTGGCTCCTGACTGTCTCTGACAAAAAGATGGTTTGTCAAATTTCCAGAATCTTTCTGCACACTCAGCCCAAGGTTAACACTACCTCAGCTGTACATATCAAACCAGCTCAAACTCCATGTTATTCACATATTTTTTACTTCACAATTGTTTGATACATTTGTATGTAAAGATACCAGTGAATTCACAGAAGTCCCACCTTGATGACAGCCATTCCTATATCCACCTCCTTTGGACTGAGCCAGAGTTTTTGCCTGTACAACAGCTGTACATGTTGCTACACAACACTTAAACATTCTATTTCCTCAATGAACTATTTTTTTTGCAGCAAAAGCCATGAAGCAGCAATAAAATCTTTAAAATATGCTTACCAATAAATATGGTTCTCCCATTTAAACACATGTAAAGATAAACCATGGATATTTAAAAATCATGGGTTCGTTAATGAGTTTAAATGTTATTGAATGGCTTACCTTAAACTTCTCCAGTAAGTCTTCAGCGGTGGAGTGGCTCATGTACTGTGATCCCAGAACCAGGACTGCACTCGAGAGCCATTCTCATAATTCACCCAATACCTGACATGCACATCCAGTTGTTTTCTTTTGATGGTCCTGTTCATACTTACGTCAAACATGACAACGAAGCTCCCTTTTAATATATGGAGCGAGTCCAAATCGCGCAAGAAAAGCGGTTTTATCTTTACCACAAGTGACCCTGCGAGTCAGGGAACATCACCCTGGAGACGGTGTGAATGTCATCATTGGACGTATAGGAGTGATGTCGGCAAACCGTTTGCAAAGCCCATAGCACTTCTGCTTTCAGTGTGGGTTGAGGAGGATGTACTGAAGGCATTATTTGTCATGGGATCCGGAGACACTGCCAAAACGGGTGTAGGCCTATCTTTAGAGGTTGTACTTATCTCCACTGAATAAACATTTGAGGAAAATTTTTAGGTTAAAATCTGGGCTTATTCTATACTGAACAAAAATATAAACGCAACACTCTTGTTTCTGCTCCCATTTTTCATGAGATGGACTTAAAGACCTACAATTCATTCCAGATACACAATATTACCATTTCTCTCAAACATTTCTCACAAATCAGTCTAAATGTGTGATAGTGAGCACTTCTGCTTTGCTGAGATAATCCATCCCACCTCACAGGTGTGCCACATCAAGATGCTGATCTGACATCATGGGTAGTGCACAGGTGTACCTTATACTGCCCACAATAAAAGGCCACCCTGGAATGTGCAGTTTTTTGCTTTATTGGGGGTCTGGGGACTCAGAACCGGTCAGTATCTGGTGTGACCACCATTTGCCTCATGCAATGCAACACATCTTCTTCGCATAGAGTTTATCAGATTGTCAATTGTGGCCTGTGGAATGTTGGTCCACTCCTCTTCAATGGCTGTGCGAAGTTGTTGGATATTAGTGGGAACTGGTACACGCTGTCGTATACGCCGGTCAAGCACATCCCAAACATGCTCAACGGGTGACATGTCCGGTGAGTATGCTGGCCATGCAAGAACTGGGACATTTTCAGCTTCCAAGAACTGTGTACAGATCCTTGCAACATGGGGCCGTGCATTATCTGTCTGAGTGGCTGGTCTCAGACGATCTTGGAGGTGAACCTGCTGGATGTGGAGGTCCTGGGCTGGTGTGGTTACACGTGGTCTGCGGTTGTGAGGCCGGTTGGATGTACTGCCATATTCTCTGAAACGCCTTTGGAGACGGCTTATGGTTGAGAAATGAACATTCAATGCACGAGCAACAGATCTGGTTGACATTCCTGCTGTCAGCATGCCAATTGCACGCTCCCTCAATGCTTGTGGCATCTGTGGCATTTTGCTGTGAGACAAAACTGCACATTCCAGGGTGGCCTTTTATTGTGGGCAGTATAAGGTACACCTGTGCACTACCCATGATGTCAGATCAGCATCTTGATGTGGCACACCTGTGAGGTGGGATGGATTATCTCAGCAAAGCAGAAGTGCTCACTATCACACATTTAGACTGATTTGTGAGAAATGTTTGAGAGAAATGGTAATATTGTGTATCTGGAATGAATTGTAGATCTTTAAGTCCATCTCATGAAAAATGGGAGCAAAAACAAAAGTGTTGCGTTTATATTTTTGTTCAGTGTACATTGATTTACAGAATCAAATTTAAAAAACAAAAATACACTGATTTTATACAGATTACTAACTTTTGGGGATCACAATACAAATCTAAATATTTTAGACAAGTTACTTATCTGCTTATTGAATGGTGGGCGAAAAAAATATCTGTATAGTGTCCATTATCTAAAACCCCGCAATGACGTAGTTTGTGTTGTTCTTAAAATAATATTAACTTAAACGGTCAATCTGATTTTCTGGAGGAAAAATAATAGTTTTGATGAATCAACAGCTTGGGAAAATAGTCGCTAGATTAATTCAAAGAAAAATTGTCTGTAGTTGCACCTCAACAGTATAACCAGTGATAATACTATATAAATAAAATTAAAGTAATGGCACCAGCATAGACAGACACAGTAACAGTACAGAATGAGGTAACAGTGGCAGTGTGAGGAAATGTCAGCGTCACTGGCTGGTTAACAGCAATGGGGAGGAAACTTGTCTCTAAATCTGGAAATGCTTGTGCAGATGGATGGATGGAAGGTGAAAAGTGACAGTGCTGGGTGGCTAGAGTCTCTCAAGGTGCTGCTTGCTTTTCTGAGGCAGCACCTGAAGACGATGCCTTTGACCGCCAGAAGCTGTGTGCCCGAGGAACTGGAAGCTGTTGAAGCCTCTACAGCATCCTCTGCGATGTAGATAGGACTTTGGGGAGTCATCCGTTTGCGAAAGTCCAGGATCAGCTCCTTGGTTTCTCTAGCGTTGAGGGTGATGTTGTTATACATGGTGAAGAGCTGGGCCTACAAATCCCAGCATTCAAGAGGTGAAAATACAGACTTAGAGGGAATTTGGGAAAAGTGAAAAAATCCTCTTTACTCGTGTCTGTATAAATCTCACCAAGCGTAACTTTGCAGATTAAAGACTGGCTGAGAGTGTAAATGTAAACGCTGATAAGGAGTCAGGAACAAAGTGCTCATGTAGTGCACACCTGGGTCCAGAGGGCCCTTGTTCAGATGGAAAACTGAACAGGCATCTTTTGTGCTAAATGACAGCCGGTGCTGCTCAAGATGATGGACACTATGGGGAAATAAAAAAAAAAAGAGTTTTGAATGAAAAGACACACAAGAGTAACAGTGCAGCCTTGGTCACGTCTCCCCAGCTCATGACTGGACCAGGCTCCACATTGACCCCAAAACTGGCTTTACACACAGGAAACTCACTGAAACTCAACACAACATTGTCCTGATCTTGCCTGGGGAGTTTCACCTGGTTACTGAGATGACCGGCAGCACAGACAGTCTTACCAGCAACAGATATGCTATTAAGGGGTGCGAAGCGTCTGCTGCCAGCACATGGCTTTATATCTGTCGGCTGCATTTGCGCTGCTCCTCCCTCCTATAAAGAGGACAGTTGAACAGCAGTGTGAAGAAAGGGCACAGAAGCAGAAGTCAGTGGAAAAAGCCCCATTACTAACCCTAAGCCCAACTTACTGCAAACAGCCCACTGTATTTCATATGTCTGCTTCATATTTTCCATTTAATTGCCATAATCTCTGGCAGTCAGTGACAAAAGTTATTTACCCTTAAACAGTACTGAGATTGAGTAGAGTGAGGTACTTACGCGGTATTATGGAAGAATAAAAGCTGAGTCCCATGTCCAGGCGAGATGCGTAGCTGACAGGCTGATGAATGTTTCAAACTCTTACCTCCACCGTACTGACAGGAACGGCGAGCTGCTGTGGCATCATGGCATTAAACTTCTGTTTCTCCAGGGAAGAAAACAACCAAGACCAACCTTAATAATCCACACACTTTGAAGACTGACATAAATGGTAAATATGAGACGTAAATATCATCCAACACTACCAGGTACTCAGTGAATACTCAGTCATGCAGAAATATAATCTAAAGTTATAATTATGGGGACACGTGGCCGTCCACTGCAGGTGACAATGTCCTAAACTCTTTCATACTTAAAGAACACATACAGTTATTACTTTGTAAGGATGCATAAAACTCCAGTTCAGTAAATTTATGGAATATATACTGCAGCAACTACTTTATAGTCATTTATTAAGTAACTGACTTATTTCTTCCCTGCGGGAACTTGTAATTATGCTGAAATAAAAATGTAACTTAACAGCGTTAAAAAGAACTCAGGAATCCAGTCCAAAATGCTTTAGTTTGACATGTGATCAAAATTCAAACTAAATTTCATAGAGTAAACTAATACATGATAGCATCCATGCAAAAGATCAACGGCAGAACAGGGGCTCTTAAGGCAGACTGCATTAAAAAGGAATTAATCATCTCTCTCAATTTAAATTTGGGATAATAATTCTCTTCAGAAGCCTCCATAGAATAGTGCATCCATCCCCTCACTTATGTGTAGAGACGTATCCTAAGGCTCTGGCAACAACATTCAGGTCAACAGCATCAAAAATTTCACAGCTAGTTTTAAAACTTGTTTTTCACTTTACGTTACAGCAAGTTAGTTAATATTAAATTATTGCAACGTGCAGATTAATAGTCAGAAAAGGTTTTTGAAATTTACATAATGATAAATGAGAACTATATTTGATTACTAATTACTGTTGACTAATTTCCTGTCTGGACTTTTCCCCCTTCATTGTTAAAAGTCATTATATGTCTGGGTGCCAGTCAGTGGAAGCACACAGACACCTGGCCTATTCATTCAGCACCAGCCCATCAAGTAGAGAATTCAGCACCACGGACAGTGACCTGTGTTACTATGACATCAGGTCATTGGCTCTAAATATTTTTCTAGAAATAACTAAATGGCTCTATTGTAGAAATTTCCAGCCAGAGACTGGGTTCCTATATGAAGAGAATATTATTATTCAGACAAAGAAAATAAACTACAGAAAACTAGCTCTGCATGTCATCTCCCCTTTACTCCTTAAGCAGGGCACACGCACATCAACAAGTACCAATGCAGCAAATACAGATGAACAATTTCACAGCTTCAGAAGAAGTCAGATTTCTGTGTAATTCAGAGATTGTCAAAGACTTCTGATAGAACATTTTCTGCACTTGAGTCTAATTTCAAGATAAATTGCACCTGGGTCTATTAAAACAAGGTGATGCTGCCTGACCTACCAACCAAGGCTGGGGAGGAAACGTAGGAATACAAGGAAAGCAAGGAAGAAAAGCAGCCACCCTATCTCATGGTCACGGACACAAACATCAGGGAGTGTTATGAAGAAGACACCACACTTAGGACCATTGGTTTTACGCAGTGAATTACACCAGAGAGAGTTTTTACATTCTAGCTGTGTTATGTAACATTCCTCAGCCTTCAGCTTTTTTCCCCACACAATGCAGGACATGCAGGGGTGCCAAACAAAACAGTGGAGCTGCAGTGTAGCCAATTATTTCTTTCAGTAGTTTTAAGATGGTTTGTGAGGTTGTGTGTTAGAGATGGCGGTGAGCAACACTGAGGCATCTCAGGGAACCATGTTGCCCATATTAAAAAACATGCACGCATGCAACTCAGGCAATCCAGCATTTCTTATTTCAGTTACGTATGACACTGCATGTTGCGGTTTTACATGTTCACTACAAGTCAGTGGTTTTTTCCTTGTATGATTATGGCCACATTCACACCAAAAACACACTAGACATACTGTACAAGGCACTCAAGGGAAAAATTCTCAGAACACAAAGTGAATGTATCAACCGAAGAAGGATTTTTCCTTTTCGGAATATTCATTTTTTTCCATGTGGAACCACTGTCCATGATTCAATTGAGTGCATTCAAAGAATGATACATCAAAACTAATAGTGACAAAATATTCATTTAATATGCATTGTACATGAATGTAGGACTTAGATGTTGATGAATTTCTCATCAGTGAAGGGCATATACACTTAAGGGGTATTATGAAAAAAAAAGTTGAGAACCCAGAAGTAACTATCCGATTAAAGATGTAATCTGGTACATGTGCAGACCAGTGATGGATATGTAAATGATTCAAATTGCAAGGAGTTGGCATGTTTAATCACCAGACACAGGATGCCTCGTAGTCACATTAGACAGTGTTAACGGCACTTGACGGAGTTTGATAGGGTTGCATTGCGGGTTTACATGAAGCCAGGTGGTCATGTGCTGCAATTGCATGTGGGCCATGCGGATATCACAGTGGCCTGATATTGAAACCAATGGGCACGTGAGGCATCCACACACGTCGTGAAGTTTCTGGTCATCCAAGACAGACCACGCCAAGGAAGGATCGTCGGATTGTGCTCCAAGCATCACAGATCCCCATGACACCTGCGCCTGATATATGGACACAGCTACTGGACTCTCTACAACACCCTATATCATCGTGTCGCGATGACTGGCATCAGCTGGACTACGGGTTCACCGTCCCATGCATAGGCTGCCGTTCACAATAGCACAGAAACGGTTGCGTTTGGAGTGGTGTAGTCACTGGGAGGCATGGACTGATGGACTGATGACGACTGGCGTCCTACCATGTTCAGCGATACATCTCAGTTCTGCAGTACCACAGATGACCGTCATGTGCGTATGGTGGCGCTGCAGGGAGAGGAGCAATCCTGCCAATGCTGTGGAGTGACACACCACACTCTGACGGCACAGTGGTACACCAGTGACATCCTAGTAGTATCCGGGCCCAGGGGTGTGCTATACCCTACTGACATGGGACCAGCAGTGTGACCATACCGCCAACTCCGTGGTCCGTTTGATCTGATGATTATAATCATCGCGATACAGTCACATGCCCTTTCATCACATGCAGATTTCATTTTCACAACTTAGTCTGTTGCCCTTCACTTTTTTGCCACTGAGTTTGTGTTTTGACACTAAGTTGATGGGAATTGATTATTTAAGCGTCATCTAAAGAGCTTATATTAATTGGGTAAATTGCATAAGACTCACATGGTATTTTGAAAAGATTCCCATATGCGCTGATTAGCTGGGGTTGATCCAAGCAGCTGTGCACTTTTCTCCTGTAACATAAAAGTTTGCTTTTAGGACAGAAAACAAGGTTAAGACCATATTATGTAGTTTACATCTATCAAAATAAAACCAAAGTCACTGTTACCAAAAGAGTAACCATGTGTTATCAAATTTCCTAACATTTTGCTTCATCTTACTTTGGATGCCCATGGTTAGGAGAGAAGCAGAAATCTGCTCAATCATAAGAAAGACTTTTATTGCTACAGGGAGTGAGATCTTGTTGCAGGTGACAAGGCAGGATAGAGTGTGTTTAGAAAAATAATGAAGAGGGAATGTGAGTGTGAGCTATCGTGGCATCTGTGTATAACCCAATATGGCGGCATCCTTCTGAATGTAAATAACATAGCCGGCTTAATTAGCTTAATCAAGCGTAATTGAACTAAGGAAAATTTAGCAATATACTTTCCCTGCTTGGTGTGATAAATACAGCAGCAGCTGCTGGTGGACGGGCTACAAACAGACATCAAGAAGAAATCCCACCTCACAGCCATTTACTGTACCAAACCCCTTAATGTAACTTGTAAAGATGTAGGTATTGGCGTATTCACACATTCATTTGCAGTGTCCACTTCCTGTCCAGTAAATTTGGCAGGACGGAATTTGAATAACCTATAGGTCTGACTCATGTATGCGGCTGAAGGAGTAAAGATAGAATGGGTGAAGAATCCTGTTATACAGTCCTAGTAGACCGAGAACCACCTGATTGCTACTGTAGTTGGAATCAAGGGCTGAGCTGCATGGTGGCCTGGGGGACAATCATGAAAACACAGACCCACTGATATCCTCAAAACCCACAATCAAAAGGGGAGTCAGGCACGGTGGCCAACCACTTGGCCCGTTAAGCCACATGGTGGCCCGATGAGCAGGCAAACACACTATGGGCTAAGGGGTACAAGACAGAGGAGAGAATAGGATGGCCAGTGACATGTGAACAGGACAAGGCAGGGATGGATTCTGACATAGGTACCATACTACTTTGTTTAAATATGCCCAAGTGCATAGAATGTTTTAGTGCAAGTCTTAGACAATGGTATCTCTGAATGACACCGCAGTCTGACTCTTCCTGAAGGCCCTGAGAAGTTGTTTGTATGCACTTGCTGCCTTGACACTTGCTGATGTGCGTGTGCTCTGCTTGAGCAGTAAAGGGGAGATCACATGCAGAGATGATTTTCTGTAGCTTCTCAGTCCGAGTAAAAATAAAATCTTCTCGTTATATAGGAACCAAGTCTCTGGCTGGAAATTTCTACAACAGAGCCATTTAGTCATTTATAGAAATATACAGAGCCAATGAAGGAACCAGATGTCACAGCACAGTAACACAGGTCACTGTCCGTGGAACTGAATGAATAGGATAACCGGCCAATGTGTTTGTGTGCTTACACTGATTATATGTCAGGGGGGAAAATATTTATATCATTGTTGCGATGAACGTCATTCCAGCAAGTGGTTACGTCGTTCACGCAAGTGGTCATGCGGAACCAAAGTTTACTCACCTGTGTGCACCCGAGGGGAAGGCATTAACGGACGCACCTGCTCTTTATTTTGGATAAAGTCGGCAAAACGCATTGGTAGCGCGACAAGCAAAGGGTCAAATCTACACCAAGTGCTTCTGGAACTGTGCTGCGATTGTGTACTGAAAAGTAGACTCTGAACGGACAGCCGGTAAGACCATGAACCATGCGTGTTGGACTTTGTTGCAAATGTTATTTGTAGCAAGCACTACCTGTTGCGAGTGGGGTTTATTTCTTAATGGGGTGCGCTAATGAGGCATTGAGGCGCTGGTGCTGGCTTGTAACATTATATGAGTTGTGGTATTTGACTGTATTAGGAATAAATGGTGTGCTGTAAGTGTCTTAATGACAATATGTGGAATGCTGTTTTATTGATTCAGATGTTTGCATTAATGCGGTTTAAAAGGGGGGGGTTCTATTTTTAGTTTATCTAAAAGTTAAATATTAAATTGCTAAAAAGAAAAAAAAAAAGTATTAAGGGTGAACTTTCCTTTTAATAATTCATATGGGCAGAAATGTTAAACCTATTGTTCGATTGTCTAATTGGTTAGCTTTTCATTGCAATTTATTGCGTTGAGTAACTCATTTATGTGTTTCCCCAGTGGTTTGATCTTAAACTTTGATGTTTGGAGGAATTTTATTCAGAACAAGTTATGTATAATTGTGTGGAAATTTGAAGCTGAGATTGGTCATTCATTGTATATTTTGTGTGTATGTGTATATATATATATATATATATATGCATTTAAAGTAAAATTTTGTGTTTGCTCATAAGATAGATTGGTGAAAGTTGGTGTTTTGTGGTTTAAGGTTTTTCACCTGTAAATGCCTGGCTTGAGGAAAGCGAAGATAAAATAAAAAGGGATAAAGAGTCCAAAAAGAAGGCCTGGTTATTCTGAGTGAAATCCAGTTATATGTTCAGTTTTGGTACATCTCTATCAAGTGAGGGGTAAAGCACAGTAAGAATTGTGATCACTTGACAATCATTGAGGGGAAAAATGTAAAAATATATACAGTAAGGACAATATAATCGTAATTTAATGTATCCCTTCTGCTCTTTAAAAAGCACAATGTCTGACTGACAAATATGTCTATTATTAGCACATTTTAATAATTTAATTAATATTAAGCAGTACACCTATTTCCTGTAATCACTCTGCGTTAAAGCAATTTTTAAAACTAGCTGTGAACTGGATGCTGTTCTGACTGTTGTTGCCATGGTGCCTTATTTACTTTCAAATCGCATTGTCCACAACCTGATCAAAGGACCAAACTTTAAAATCAGTGCAGGGTAGTGTCGCAAGTAGTGATGCTTAGGCTTTAACCTATGTCCTGGAAAGAAAGAAAATCTACAAGCAAGATATTCTTGGATAAGAACGTCAAGGTATGCAACCTCTGGCAATAAAATTTTCTGTGCACAAATCAGCTCCACAATGTCTTTTAGCTGAAGGGTCAACTGCCAATCATCATCTGTGGGCTCTTTCACCTTGTCACACATGATCACAGGAAGAAGTCTTAGAAAATTCCAGTTCTGAACAGCCTGACCATAAAGCTTTACTCCATTGGAGTTTACTGCACATGGCTTACTCAACACATCAGAGCCACTGTACTTAAATTTCTTAATGCGTCTATTCAGAATTGAATAAGTGAACCACTTTTTTTGCTTGATGAAGTACTTCAGGTAAAGGGCTAAATCATAGGAAAGGATACCCTCAAAAATGTCATGGCCTAAACAAGGTGGCAGGCCAGGCATACAAACATCGAAGTAATTCAATGAATTAAAACTCAGATATTATACCTTCAACGTTTTGTTGTTCCTCAGACTGTAAAATGCATTTGGATCTGTTTGAAAATCTGTTCGGGTTGTCCGGCAATACCTGCAGAAATATTCAGAAAAACTAAAATTTTCTGTAAATCCACCGATATTATGAGACCCCAAATTGTCCCCTGCAATGCACAAAACAGTCCCTTTAACTTTTTCCTCTGCCACCGTTATTCCATTGTCTTCCAGGTCTTTTAAGTCTGCAATGAGCCTTGAGAAAACTTTGTCATGGCCAAAGTGTTTGAAGTCTTTTTCCTGACACAGCATTACAAGTGACATGTGGTCTGTACTTGATGAGGTGGTAAATTAGCCAGAGACAAATATACAGCTACTACTTTGTGCTGCTTTTTGCTGAACCTAATGGGTTCACCGCCTCAAAAGAATCTTGATATAGAATTAGTTTTAGACATGATGGGTTTTGAGAAAAGAACTCATTGTTTTTATATACCTGACCATCACTGACATCACAAAGCACATCAGTGTATGGTACGTATGTACCCTGTGCAGCACAATTCTGCCATAAGTCTGACTCCAGTAAATGTCTCAAAGTGTCTTTCAATGGAACATAGTAGGCAAACCTCTGTGACCTTGTTTCATCCCTTCCTAAGTACAACTTTACAGGTTCTGTGTATCTAAACATCTGTTTAAAAGCCCTAGTTCTTGAAAAATTGGTTCTCATTGGTCCTTCATGACTAATGGTGAAAAGGTCAGATTCCTTCACAACATCACATATACTACCAATAACCTCATCTGTTAATTCAGTTAAGTCACTTTTCAGGAATGCACTTAATTTATTCAAAGTATATGTCTGTCCTAGTTCATGTATGCTTAGCATCTCTTCAATAATATTTTGTATAGTTGATGCTGGCAGAAGAAACTGCCCATGTAATTTCAAGTAGAAAAGAGAAATATTTCTAAGAAAAAGGTCACTGAAATTTTCTGTAAGATGGACTTCACCTTCATCAGTCTCACTAAATCTCTCTGTAGGGCCTGTAACTAACGGTTCAGTTTCAAGAAACTGAGAAACTGTCTCCTTATTAAGATCTCTTATACTGTCCACAGAACATTGTCTGTGTTTCCTGGACATGTAGGCTGTAAACGACGATCTCACAGTGAACGTATGGTCGCATCCTGTCACCGGACATGTCACAACACGTCCTTCGGCTATATGTTCCTTTAAGTGAGCTGTTAGTGATCTGACATCGCGACATTGGCGCTGGCACATAGACATATTACACGTAAACACCGTAAGGGCATTTGTAGTATCAATATATGAATCTGTGTTATGTTTACGGTAAAAATGAGCCTTAAATTCCCCATATGAACGAAACGTATTGTGGCAATCTGTAGCGCCACACTTGAACACGCATCGTGGTTCATGACGGTGAAGTTTGACATGTAAAACATGTTCCCTAAGGGTTTGCACTGATGTTCCACAGAAATAACAACTAAACATTGTAACTGCGTGAACAAACACGCACTCTATTGCTGTTTTAAACACCTAAATGCTGTTTCACATCCCGCTTGCAAATCTAAGTTTTACATGTGCTGCCAAGATACGTTCATGCGCCGTCAACACGGTACATGCTACTCGTGTTTAAAACCACACACTGCTTAACACTGCTTAAAACGATTTAATTTAACTTACCAATTTGCCCAGACACATTTATTTTATTCTATATTCCCACTAGTTTGTAGATTTTTTTTAAATGTTATGTTTGTTATTGGGTGCTTTCCACTTCATGTACCCACATACAGCGCTGGCTTAAAGCAATACATTCTGGTCCTGACGCAATGCATTGTGGTTAGATTTTTATCGTCCGCTGCATTATGTCACCATGTCACGTCGTACAAAAACCTCGCGAGAGCAAGACAGATCATCCTGCACCTCTTAAGTGTTATGTAGTTTTGCCTGAAACGCAAAAATAAAACAAAGCAATTAAAGCCGATCAGTGGCTCAAATTCTGCTGTAGCGATTGAAGAACTTTTGTCGGAAGTTGGATTCGAACCCACGCCTTACTTCGGAGAATAGAATACCCCTTACTTTGAAAGGCCATTTTCGCTGCGCAGGAGGCTTTAGACCGCTCGGCCATGGGGCAGTTTCCAGTTGAACCCTAAGGAGTAGGTTAAGTCCAGCCTTGGCTTCCAAGCTGACGTTTTTCTACATATGTGCTTGTGTATCATGGACAGTAAGAGGGGGCAGGCAAGGAGAGAATTTCTCTCTTTGGGGATCAATAGAGTGTTGTTATTATAACGTCTAAAACGTATGATGGTCTGTCGATAAATCAATAACAATATCAATGAAGTCAATGTTTATCTAAAGGAATCAGAATTCAGGAAAAGCCAGGGGCCGGACCGAGTGTAGGGGGCGTGGCCAGAGACAGCCTGCTGACTGTTCCAAATCATGGGTGCATGTTACAAGTCCGGAACATATTTTAACTTAGTACTAACTTAGCATCATATTTGATCTGATTCGACTGAATATCCCAGGTTTCCATCTCTCATGCATCTGGTGTGACGTGTTTTCAGACTCTCAGGCTGGCGCAAAGAAATCTTACGGGAATTGAACGTCTCACTCCGGTCAGCTGACCAAAGTTGGTAACCTTGGTATTGTGTGTAGGAGATTCGGTATAACTATAATTTCGTTCTCCATTTACATGCCCGTAGTGTCTTTAACCGGCTGCACAAACTGGATCCGCCTCCATTACGACACAACTTTGCCCTTATTGGCTTAAGAATTTAGTCACATACATGACGTATATCTGCTATTTCTCCCGAGAAGCAGGTAAAGCAGTGGTAACTGCTTTGTAGTTAATTTACCTGGTAAAATTAAGTTTAAATAAATGATATAAATACTGTAATAGTACTCGTGAGCTTTGTTTATTTGTTATTAGTTATTGTAATGTTGCGCTGCTTTATTTGTTTAATCGTCTAGTCTGTGGAGACATTCAAGTTAATCAAATAAGAATTGCACTGTACACTGTACATGACCATAAAAACTTTGTATCCTTGAAATAAATGTTTTTGATCTTTTCCTTGGCAGTTATCTTTTTACACAGGGCCTCTATGTACACGATAGTTTTTTTTTTCACGACTAACAGTATGGATCAGGAGTTGGTTATTGTAAAAGAAGTAATGTGCATGCAGGTGATATTTGTATAGATTTATCCACACCCTTGTAGCAGTGCTGCCATTGCAGTCAGATCTCGCAAACTAGGAGTATTAGTTGTCTTTATTTCTCTTTATTTCTTGACGCCAACCCTCTCCATTAATCCGGGCTTGGGACTGGCACCTACCTGAGCTGGCTTGCTCCCTTAAGTGGCTGGGTTAGGCTAAACTATATATATATATTTACCAAGACTACAATAAAACATCTCGAAATGTGTAGTCTAGCAAAACGCAGTTTAAAGAAGGTAGCCTACCTGGCGAAATTGCAAACAAATTAAGGGCGTTAGGCAGCCTTTCCAAACCGCTTATCCTACTGGATCGCGGGGGGTCTGGAGCCTATCCCGGAAGCAATGGGCACGAGACAGGGAACAACCCAGGATGGCGGGCCAGCCCATCGCAGGGCACACTCACACACTATTCACTCACGCATACACTCCTATGGGCAATTTAGCAACTCCAATTAGCCTCAGCATGTTTTTGGACTGTGGGGGAAACCAGAGTACCCGGAGGAAACCCCACGATGACATGGGTAGAACATGCAAACTCCACACACATGTGACCCAGGTGGAGACTCGAACCCGGGCCCTAGAGGTGTGAGGCAACAGTGCTAACCACTGCACCACCATGCTGCCCCCTAAATGGAAAACCATTAAATACAAAAGGAAAACAAAAGTGCTGTAAGACTGTATACTTATGTGTATGTTAGTAAAGGCTGTAGCTGACACAACGGACCCCCCTAATTAGAAAGGGGTAATTGTACACATGTGGCATCCAGTATGTTCTTCTATAACAGTTTTTTAAAAAAAAAAAAAAACTCACATTACACAAATTGGCACTATCAAAACGAGGATTATGGGGAAAATGGGGACTGTGATGGAGATTACATACACGTAGGCATGGTATTTAGTTTTTTTTAATCTGGTCACCTTCCAGAGTAATTGTAAACTAAAACCATCTTCACCCTATTTGATTCTTTATAAATGGACAATCAGTCGTGCAGTAAATGGGGGTATAGAGAGACACAGAGCTTGTCTAACAAGAAACCCTGGGAAGCTAACATTAATAGGGTGGGTATGGATAGCAAAACCATTGATACAGATTACAGATTTATATCTCACCTGAACCCTGGCGGGCTCCGTGCCAATAGGGGTTGGGATTAGGGTTAGTTAACTTAAGTAGTAATATTGATGTGTATATTCTCCTATTCTCCAGTCAGTGAATCGTGAAACGTAATGTTAATATGTTTCTATACCTATATGTTCTGCTTAAAAACCCATAAAGGCAAGCACAGTGTTTAGACATTCTGTTACTTAGACTAGTAAACACTAAGATCCTTCAGCTTTCAATTAACCTGACACAACAGTCTAAACAACAAATGTGTGCCATGTCATTTGTCATCTTTACATCTTGTATCCTTTATATGGTAATTGGATTTTCAAGGTGGAATTGCAGGTCGATCATTTTAAGGATCTAGATGTAAACCTCCCTGGTGTTGCTTTAATATTTTTTTTGCACAATTTGCTTCACACACTTCCTCCAGCAGAGAAGCTTACAATACTACACCCCACCAAATGACTGGATGATGCCTTTTTATTTAAGGTCTGGCTGTGAGCCTCGATTACCGATACACTATCTTCAGGCTCCTGCCGGGATCAGTCAGTATGGTGGACCTTTGGAGGAATGGGTACAAAACCATCAGGAAAGTTTGCAGGTGCTTCAAGAGTATGTGAAGGCTTAGTTGGAGGAACAAGCCACACCACGAAATCGGAAACACAATGAGTTGGTTAATGATTAGGGGTTTGATGAAGGTCAGCTGGTGTGTTTGCGGAACCATGTTCGAGGTAAAATACAGGATCATTGGGATGCCTGTTTGTATATGGTAGTTCGGTGTCCCCAAGATCAGGGTGCAGTTTACTCTGCAACTCCAATGGAGGGGGACGGGGTTGTCCGTCAAGTTCACCGAACAGAGTTGCGTCCAGTACCACAGGGGGTTGTTATGTCAGGGGAAGATGTTCTGGTAATGTCTCCTGAGTCTGGGTTGCCCACAGGGGCAACAGAAATGGAATCGGATGAGGACTCTGTGATTTTACGGGGACAGGGCTGGTGGGAGGGGTCGCAATAGAGCATCCACAAGTAGGCCTCGTATAATGGAGGAGGTTATGTCCCCCCCGAGGTGTAGAGACCAGTTAAACGTTCGGTGAGGTCCACCACTGGTCATCATACCAACCCTTATAAGTTACCACGGTCAGTGAATGATCGTTCGGTTGGGGAGGAAGACCAGTGGTTTGGGGATAGAATTCTTAGCTGTGATCGTTGGGTCATCAATTTCATTTTGGGGGATGGATTGTAGCCAGGCAATTATAGGCAGGTATAGGAACTGCAGTTCGGACTGGAGGCATAGCCGGGGCGAGATGGCTGTGCATGTTCCGATGGTAGGGCATATTGGCAAAGGAGCAGGCACGGGAAAGACAGGCAGGGTCCTGATAGATTTGGTGGAGCATCGGCGGGCATATTGAATTTGCAGTGTAGCAGCCTTTCTGTTTGCTTGTTTCAGGGGTGAACAATCTTATCCGCAAAGGGCCGGTGTGTATGCAGGTTTTCGCTGCAACTCCCTAATTAGATTTCTAATTAGAGGACTGATTAGCTGAAGAGTCCTCATACCTGGTTTTGAAGAGCTGACCTAAAGGTTACCCCAAAAACCTGTTTTTTTTTTGTTTGAATGGGGCAGTGAGTCATGGGGTAAACTACTGTTCTTTAGGGGTTTTCAAGGTGGAATTACGGGTCGATAATTTTAAGGATCAGGTTGTAAACCTCCCTGGTGTTGCTTTAATATGTTTTATCTGAGGTTGTATCGTGTATTATCAAGCCAGCCGGCTTAGTGGCCTCGGGAGCGGGGTTTAGTGGGAGCAGCTGGCTAGTTTTATTTTCTTTTTTGTTTGTGTCTTTTTCTTTGTTGTATGTATATTTTGGGTTCATTATTAGGCAGGCTGGGCCTTTTGGCACCTGTAGTCTGGGTGCTGGATTGCCCATAGGGGTCTTTTTTATTGCTGTGATTTGCTGTGTCATTCACTAGTGTGATTTGTGCTGGATGTGTTTTTAAGGTTGTGCTGTGGCGTGTACCTGAGCAAACTTTGGGCAACCTGTTCTCTTGTTGGCTTTATTGACAAAGGGTGGATTAGTCTAATTACGGCCTGCTACAAATAGCTGCATATAACGTATAAAAAAAATCACCTTATGGGTGCTCCGTAGGGTAGCAAGATCTTGAGTTTTTTTTACAGTACTCGGGTACGTTTTAAAATTTTCGACCAATCAGCAAACATTATTCTGACAGCATAGCTGGGAAACCAATGAAAAGTGAGTGCAACGTTCTAGAACTTGACTTCGGGTTGACGCTCCCTATAAAAGAGCTGGGTACTGCTTCAAGGCGTTCAGTTGGCGCTACCTCCTGATAGAGTAGCACTGTACGGCTCTTGTTCCGTAAAACAACATCAAAAGGATGAAAAAAAAAAATTTTTTAAAGAAGACGAAAAAAACATCGTCTAAAAAAATAAGCCAAAAAAATAATATCCGAAGAAGGAAAAACATGCAAAGTAAAAAAAACAAACAAAAATAAAAAACAATATCCAAAGAAGAAGGAAAAAAACATCCAAAGGGAGAAAACAAGAACTGAAGGGCAAATGAGGTAGGAGGAAATACAAATTTCGTTTCAGCACCGTTGGAGTGCCAAGCCGTGAAAAGCATTTGGCCAGAAGACAAGGTAAGTGTTGTAGCTGTTATTTTAAAACAGCGCTTTTCAAAATGCTGCTTTATAATCGTTTGAGATCGTTAGCCAGTGTGACAGCTGAAGGCTTTTTGAGTTTACCAACATAAAGTTTTATTTCTGTATTAGGACATTGTCAGGAACAATGATGTGTTCATCGCTATGATGTGGTCAAAAAGCGATGCATTGAATCTTAGAAACATTTGTGATTTTTCAAACAATGCTTTTCCTTTTATTTAATCAGTAAAATTTCCATCGGTTTTATATAGTGCCCCTTGAAATATGTCTTTAGCTCATTTTCCGGGCATTTTACTAGAATGCATCCTGAGAAATACACAAGCTCTGCTGCATTTCCGTGCCTCGATGTTTAGTGCCGAGTATAATTGTTGCAGTTGCCTTTTATATATTCCATGAGACCTGTTGGTACCAAGAGAAGTGTGAGACTGTCAGGGTGAATTTATCATACAATCGCACGCATAAATACCTGAGGGTTGCCAGTCCTTTTGCGTTGTTACAGGAGGACTAGAGCTGACGAGTGTGTTTCTACACACTATCAAGGGCATTGTAGTACAGTTTTCTCAGGTGGGAGAATGCTGCCGATCTCCTATTTGACAATACAGCCCTTGATATATTAGAATATTACAGAACTAGAAGCCTTTTGCAAGGAAGAATGTGAGAAAATCCCAAGTACAAGAACTGAAAGCCTTTCAGCTGGCTATAAGAAGCGCTTGTAAGCTGTGATATCTGGCAGAGGAGGTGTTACTAAGTACTGATTACGTAGGGTGCCCAAACTTTTGCAGAGTGCCATAATAATGTTTTTATTTTGTAATTTTGTTCAATTTATGGCATAAAAAGTAACTATTCATCAATGTTTGCTGAAAATATTGTGTATTTTCCCCCCAGTTCCTAAAGAGACTGTATTAACTGATATTGTTGCTTTTGTAATTGAAAAGATGTTATTTGTCAAGGGGTGCCAAACCTTTGCATAAGACTGTACACAGTGTGTGTATGTGTTTATGTGAGTGTGTGTCTGTGTGTGTCTTTATATATATATATGTGTGTGTGTGTGTATATATTTCAGTATATGCATGTGTATATATATATTTATATATAGTTCACACACATTCAAACTTATTTGAATACACATTCAAAATAATTTTTATTATTATTATTTTCGTTTTTTTTTTTTTTGTGTTTTAAAATGTTTTATTTTTGCAATGGAAATAAAAATAAAGCAGTCCTCCGTAGAGGAGGGGTGGTGGAGGGAATATATATATATATATACATATATATAAAATAATTGTCACACAACCTGGGTGACATGCCTTGCCTGCTCACCCAGTTTTAGTGCACCTTAGTTATTCATAATGACCATCTAGTCTCGATACACCCATGAATATATATGTATATATATATATATATATATATATATATATAGTTTTTCTGTTTTTTTTTTGCAATAGACAATAAAAATAACGCAGTTCTCCGTAAAGGAGGGATGGTGGATGGAATATATATATACATATATATATAAAATAATTGTCACACAACCTGGGTGACATGCCTTGCCTGCTCACCCAATTTTAGTGCACCTTAGTTATCCATACTGACCATCTAGTCTCGACACACCCATATATATATATATATATATGTATATATATATAGATATTTTTTCTTTTTCTTGTGTTTTTTTTTTCGCAATGGATATTAATAATAAAGCAGTCCTCCGTAAAGGAGGGGTGGTGGAGGGAATATATATATACATTTATATAAAATAATTGTCACACAACTGGGGTGACATGCCTTGCCTGCTCACCCAATTTTAGTGCACCTTAGTTATCCATAATGACCATCTAGTCTCGATACACCCATAAATATATATGTATATATATATATATATATATATATATAGTTTTTTTTTTTTTTGCAATAGACAATAAAAATAACGCAGTTCTCCATAAAAGAGGGATGGTGGATGGAATATATATATACATATATATAAAATAATTGTCACACAACCTGGGTGACATGCCTTGCCTGCTCACCCAATTTTAGTGCACCTTAGTTATCCATACTGACCATCTAGTCTCGACACACCCATATATATATATATATATATATATATATATATATATATATATATATATATATATATATATATATATATATATATATGTATATATGTATATGTATATATGTATATATGTATATATGTATATGTATATATGTATATATGTATATATGTATATGTATATATGTATATATGTATATATATATATGTATATATGTATATATATATATATGTATATATGTATATATATATATGTATATATGTATGTATATATGTATATATGTATGTATATATGTGTATATATATATATATGTATATATGTATATATATATATATATATGTATATATATATATAGATATTTTTTCTTTTTCTTGTGTTTTTTTTTCGCAATGGATATTAATAATAAAGCAGTCCTCCGTAAAGGAGGGGTGGTGGAGGGAATATATATATACATTTATATAAAATAATTGTCACACAACCTGGGTGACATGCCTTGCCTGCTCACCCAATTTTAGTGCAACTTAGTTATCCATAATGACCAACTAGTCTCGATACACCCATAAATATATATGTGTGTATATATATATATATATAGTTTTTTTGTGTTATTTTTTTGCAATAGACAATAAAAATAACGCAGTTCTCCATAAAGGAGGGATGGTGGATGGAATATATATATACATATATATAAAATAATTAATGTCACACAACCTGGGTGACATGCCTTGCCTGCTCACCCAATTTGAATGCACCTTAGTTATCCATAATGACCATCTAGTCTCGATACACCCATAAATATATATGTATATATATAGTTTTTTTTTTTCGCAATGGACAATAAAAATAACGCAGTTCTCCGTAAAGGAGGGATGGTGGATGGAATATATATATACATACATATAAAATAATTGTCACACAACCGGGGTGACATGCCTTGCCTGCTCACCCAATTTTAGTGCACCTTAGTTATTCATAATGACCATCTAGTCTCGATACACCCATAAATATATATGTATATATGTATTGTTTTTTTTTTTTTTTTTTTGCAATAGACAATAAAAATAACGCAGTTCTCCATAAAAGAGGGATGGTGGATGGAATATATATATACACATATATAAAATAATTGTCACACAACCTGGGTGACATGCCTTGCCTGCTCACCCAATTTTAGTGCACCTTAGTTATCCATAATGACCATCTAGTCTCGATACACCCATATATATATATATATATAGTTTTTTTTTTCTTCGTAATGGACAATAAAAATAACGCAGTTCTCCGTAAAGGAGGGATGGTGGATGGAATATATATATACATATATATAAAATAATTGTCACACAACCTGGGTGACATGCCTTGCCTGCTCACCCAATTTTAGTGCACCTTAGTTATCCATACTGACCATCTAGTCTCGACACACCCATATACACACCCGAAGCTCTGATCTCAGATCAGTTCCATGCCTCCAGAATCTAATGTTACCCTCAAGGAAGAAGGGAAGCTATGATGAGTAAAAAAAAGGTTATTAGAGTGTCCTGTCAGCGTTGGGCTTCTTCGGCCTCCGCCATTGATTTTTCGGTTTCAGGATGGAAAGTACAAGGTGGCTCTGTGTTGATGAATAATCCAGGAAAAAAATGCCACAAAGGCATGGAGTCACACCAGTGGAGTCTTATCCTTGCAATAAAGACCCCTGTATGACCTTTGCTGAATATTTCCAGTTTAGTGGAGCTGATCTGTGAGTAATGCAGTTATGCAGCAGTTTCTGATGGTTTCCGGTTTTGCAGGTGGTGTCCTTTTCAGCTTGGAGGAGGGAGCCTCCTTCTGGAACCAGATGTTGACCTGGAGAATCGTGAGTGACGTTTCCGATTAGCATACCTGATCTCCTTGCCCCGCCACGGGGCTCTGGTGAAATGTAACTATTCAGTGACCCGTATCTTTCAGTTCTTCGCTTCCATGATCTCGACCTTCACCTTGAACTTCTTCATGAGTATCTACCACAACAAGCCGGGAGATTTTAGTAACCCAGGTCTCATCAACTTTGGACGCTTTGACAACGATGTAAGTTTCCCATTTCTGTCGGTGTTGTGATGTAGATTGTCCTTTTTAAAAGTCTGTAGATGGAATCTTGAAAATCAAAATATTGGGCATCGGTAATTGATCTGGTTGTCTTGGCCAATGGTATGCTGTCCGCAAGTCAAGTAGCTCTTGGGAGATGTCGGCCGTTACCCTCTGACATTGGTTTCCTGCCTCCCGTTAGTCAGTGGGGAAAATGTGATGTTTATGGATGTCTGGACAACTTAGAGTGGAGAGCATTTTATAATCATTACCTCGTTTGGGAAAGGCGAAAGAAGACGGTATAATTTTGACCAAAATCCAGAATGAGACCAAGTTCACACTGTTCCCGAACATGTTTTGGTCTTTCCTGTCCGTGCCGTTCAAGAAGGGGCTGATCTGTGAACTTTATGGGGAAACAAGGGTGAGAGAGAAAAGGATGAGCTGTTATTTCCAGAAAGGGCTCGACTCGGTACCCTGTCACATGAGCAGTGATGTATTTTTACCTGCCTTCTGGTCACATGGGTTGGAAAGGAAACCATGAAACGTTTGTTGGGGGACTTGGACACAGCCCCCACCCCGCAGCGCATGACTTTCCTGGGAGGCCCCCTGGGCTGGAAATATAGTCATCACCTCGGTGGACATGAGTACCGCGCTGTTTTAGTTGGGCCTCCTGGTTTAGGTAGGCATGTTAGCCATGGTTGTGGATGTTTCTCGTTACAAGAGAGGCACCTGTAGCAGTTTACATGGTATGCAGATACGGTTGTTTATTTTATTTTTTTTAAACGCAGCAGAATTTTTCCCGCCTTCGGTGCCTGAAGTTTTTGGGAAACGTTTGCCCCGGATGCCCACTGTATGCTTCCTGTAGGATCACAACACGTTCACCATTTTTTTAAAAATTATACACTACTGTGCAAAAGTCTTAGGCAGGCAAAGAAAATGATATTTAGATTATCCTCGTGTTGGTGTAAAACTATGATATTATGCCTGTGAAAGTGTGTCAACTTCGCCATTTCAGAACCTCTGCTAAAATCATCCTAGTATTTGCAGCGACCGTCCAATGCAGCCATGTGTTTTTTTTGACTTGGCCACCAGCACACCTCATACAGCTAGTCAGTCTCTCACTGACTTTTTAAGCCAGTATATTTAACTTTTTTTAATTCAGCTGTTGGTGAAATTTAACAAAATCATGGAACGGCTGAGGTGCCCCTGAGGAGAAGTTTGGGAACTGAAGCGGTGTTCATCTAGCCATCCAACTAGATATCAGTAACTTTTTAGAAAATAGAAGAAATTACTGTGATGTTGTCATTTGCATGTTTGACTGGAGGATTCTGGGTATTGATTTTTTTTCTTTTTTTTTACCCCCCCCCCCTCAGAGCACGGAGTACTACCTGTATGAGATTCCTCTGTTTATCGTCATGGGAGCCTTCGGTGAGAGAGAGAGAGAGAGAGGGAGCGTCTTATTGTGGAAACCCAAACCTTGCTCTTTTACATCTTAACGGACTGGTTCTGTTTCTGGTTTTCTCATGCCGGGCCCATGTCTCTTTCCCCCCCGCAGGTGGATTGCTGGGAGCACTGTTCAACGTCCTGAACTACTGGCTCACCATCCTCAGGATCAGGTGTGCCTGTGTGCGTGTGCCTGTGTGCGTGTGTGTGCCTGTGTGTGTGTGTGTGTGCGTACTTCTGTGCGCATGTGTGCCTGTGTGTGTGTGTGTGTGTGTGCGTACCTCTGCCTGTGTGTGTGCACGTAAGTGAGGCCTGTTTGGTTTTTACTGTGTCACGCCTGTCTGAAACTTAGGCATCTTAACACTTGAAATTAAATAATTAAATAAATATATCCCGAGACTGTGGGGCTGACCTTGAAACTGCCCCACACTGGTTTGATGCAAATGAAAGTTGTCCCACAACAAAATCATTAGCTGAGCCACCATGCCCCCCCCCCCCATCCCCAGGTATATCCACCGGCCCTGCCTGCAGGTGATCGAGGCCATACTGGTTGCTGCCGTGACGGCCACTGTGTTCTTCACTATGATCTACTTCTCCAACGACTGCCAGCCCCTGGGGGAGGATCAGCTGGAGGAATACCCCTTGCAGGTAAGGCAGCTGGAGGTGGGCTCTCTGTGATTTCATTGGCTGAACAGCTGAGAGGGTGTGTATCCTGTCCTCAGGCCTGAACCTCCACTTATCCCTCTCACAGCTGTTCTGTGCTGATGGCGAGTACAATTCCATGGCCACGATCGTCTTCAACACCCCGGAGAGGAGTGTCCGCAGCCTGTTCCACAGCCCCGCAGGTCCGTGGAGTTTCCAGCACGTGTTTCAGGGCAGGATGGGTCGTGACCTGAAGCCGGATTGGTCGCCCCTGTTGTGCCCTTCTTCTGGAAGAGATTATAATTACAGTCCGTTGTCCATCTTTAGAATGAACACCTGTGTTTGATATTGGTGACAGGCTGGCTAGGTCCGGGGCAGCTGTTTGAACAGTCAGACTCGTCTGCCACCTCTGTCGTGTCGTAGGTTTGTTTACGGGCCGCTTCTGGCTGATTGTTTTCCCAGACAGACAGCTAAACCCATACACACAATCCTCCTCAATTATTCAAGGCTTCCCTCATTTGGGATGGGGGGACTGTCACCCTGCCTGGGGAGAACAGGAGCGCTTCTCAAGTGCCCTGACGAATGCCACCGTAGGCAAGTTCGAACGGCACTAAACTGTGTTCATCCATGCCCTCTAGTGGATGAAAGACATACCAAAGTAACATGGCTTGGTCTTGATCGGCTCCAAATTGCACTTTACACCAGGTAGAAAAATGGAAATGATCATATGAAAAATGCCATTCATCATGAAATAATTTCTGTACACCTGTATCCTCATTACAAGGGTGAATCAAGTAAAACTAGCTGGTTTCGCTAGATTAGCGTTCTTGGGGATCAACTACATGATCAACATTTTAGCAAAAACGTGGGAAACACTGACTTAGGTGATGAATTCCACCACCACCACCCCCCCCCCCCCCCCGGCAGGTTCCTACAATCCCGTGACCCTGGGAATCTTCACCATCACCTACTTCTTCCTGGCCTGCTGGACATACGGCCTGACTGTGTCCGCCGGGGTCTTCATCCCCTCGCTGCTCATCGGCGCCGCCTGGGGGCGGCTCTTTGGCATTTTGCTGGCCTCCATTACGCCGCACAATTCCATACAGGTACATCAGGACGGGTCGCCGTTCCTGGGGAAGCGCCGTATAGCCGGTGAGGCGGCGTGGTCCGCTGGCGGAGGAGGGGCCGTCACGATAGCAGAACTCTTCCCTCAGCAGAGAGAAACCTCACAGTGGCGACGTTTTCCACTGACCTTGATTTTTTTGCACATTTTGAAGAAGCAAAACTGAAAATCCGTTAATGGGTACGATTATATTTCAGGAGGACAAGCCCTCAAACGCTTTCAGTTTGATTGAAGTGGTTTTTGTGGCGATTCGCAAAACTGAAATGGAAGCCGATTTTGCGAACTTGTTGCTGTGTAGGACACGATGACTTGGTTCTAGAGCTCGTATCTCATGAAAAGCTCAATCCATGTTGAGGCACGGAATCATAAATTGCAGGTGTTGTTTCCATGATGTTACTTAATGGAAATACCCTTTATGCAATTTCACTTTGTCAACAAATTTGCTTGTTTGTGCAGAACTTTAATGGAAACGCTGCAGGTTTTGATATATTAAGGAAATTGAACGGGGTCTTTAGAAGTCAGAGGGCCTCCTTCAACACCCGCTTTAGATTGATTTCCTCTTTGTTGTCCAATCAGATTTACTCTTTAAGCAGTCACGTGACTCTTTGAAGGTGCCCTATTGGTTAGTGCTGTATCGATTTCCTGGGCCGCCCAGCGTCATGTCGGCATAGATGTAGTTTAACATAATGTTTGTTGGAAGTAAAGCCCCCTCGAAGTTTTTGAATGAGCATGTTTTATGATTTGTGGCGTTTCGTTTGACAGACCTTGGCCGACCCTGGGAAGTACGCTCTGATTGGAGCCGCCGCCCAGCTTGGTGAGTGTCCGTCCGCGGTCAGCCTGCTTTTCAGAGCTCGTCTAGAGGTGCATGGAGGCACATGAGGCTTCGGGTTTGCGTCTGTTTACGAAGGTCTTTGCCAGGTGGGATCGTGAGGATGACCCTCAGCCTGACTGTCATCATGGTGGAAGCCACCGGAAATGTCACCTACGGCCTACCCATAATGCTGGTTCTGATGACGGCGAAGATCGTGGGCGATTATTTCGTGGAGGTCAGTGTTGACGTTTCGGGTTGGAGCGGGTTGGTCCATTTGGCATTATGTGTGAGCCTGTCAGTGAGTGATGAGCTCATCGCCTTTCAGACCGTGCAGAACTTGGAATCGGGCCAGTCGTGTTTCGTTAACTGCTCCGGTCTCATGTTTGCTTTTGGTGTGGGTGGTGCAGCTAGCCACCAGTCTGACGCCATCTTTTTTTCATCTGTCCTTCCAGTGACTGATTTTGAGAACCCTTCCGTTGTTTTTGCACAGCTGTCTAACTTAAGGTGGCACATCATGCTGTGACAGCTCGTTTCGCTTCTCTGTTCCTCAATGTGCCAGCAAATCTGCTTAGAGGAAGTAAAACTTCAAGGGGTGGCAGCTTGTGAATGTTGTGCAGATGTGATCCTAAGCTCTTCTGAGTGACTCGAATTTTCCCACAGGGGCTATACGACATCCACATCAAGCTGCAGAGTGTGCCCTTCCTGCACTGGGATGCCCCAGCCACCTCCCACTCCCTGACTGCCAGGTATATTGCCCCCTACAGGATTTTCCCTGCTAATGCTTCAATGAGCCCAGTACACGCCTTTAGCAAGACATTGGTGCTTCATTCTCACTGTATATTCAGGTTTGGTGTGTCTGTCCATTCAGGGAGGTTATGAGCTCTCCAGTAACCTGCTTCAACCTGGTGGAGAAAGTGGGCACTATTGTGGATGTGCTCAGCAACACCTCGACCAATCACAACGGGTTCCCTGTAGTCTCCGGGTTGAGTGATGGCTGTGAGGTATGTCCCTCCCACTAGGGGTGATTTTGTTTTCCTGGAGATTTGTCACATGATGTACTTTGGGGCTTTGCTAATCTGAATTTTGTGCTCTTAGCCAGGGAAAATCTGTGGCTTAATCCTGCGTTCCCAGCTTATCGTGCTCCTGAAACACAAGGTGAGTGTGACCTAAGGTTCCTGCAGAGGTCAGCTGAATAAGGAGCATGTCTGTCCACACTAACACCTATCAGGGTGCTTGGTGTATATGCATGCCTGTGAATGACAGTGCGATTGACCAATGAGGGGTCTGTTTACTGCGTACACGGTTGCGAATGTCAGTGCAGCAAGCCAATGAGAAGTGTGCTCATCCACGTTGTGACCGGTGTACTCTTTTCAACCAGGTGTTTGTGGAACGGGCTCGTTCTCGTCTCAATCTGCGCAAACTGCAGCTGAAGGACTTCCGGGATGCCTACCCTCGCTTCCCTCCGATCCAGTCCATCCATGTGTCCCAAGACGAGAGGGAGTGCATGATGGACCTGACGGAGTTCATGAATCCCACCCCCTACACTGTCACGCAGGTACTAGTCTCAGTCTCAGCCTTGGTCTTGGTCCTTGAGAACCAGAGACACATTTGACTAAACAGTCATGTTCTGCGACTGTGTTCTTCTGCCTCTTTTTCAGGAGACGTCGCTTCCTCGTGTCTTCAAGCTGTTCAGGGCCCTTGGTCTGCGGCACCTCATTGTGGTGGACAGTGACAACCAGGTGCGTCTGCCTTGCGAGGTCCTCAGGCCTTCGTCATCTCCAGCACATATCTCCATTCTCATTGTAAAATTCGAAAATTACTGCATCGGTTTTCAGCCAGTGGCCGTTGGGCATCCATCTAGATCAAGGTTATCACCCTGGTTTCCTGTGCTACTCCCACCCCTCCCTCATAACATAACCAGCTATCTATGCCCTGTTCTACGTACCAATCATGTTCCCGGTGCCCAGGTGGTGGGACTGGTGACGCGGAAGGACCTGGCCCGTTACCACCTGGGCAAAGACGGCCTGGAGGAGCTGCAGCTGGCACAGACGTGATGCGTGGAAGGCGACTGCCGCGCTGCTCACCAGGCCAACCCCCCCTGCCCCCAGTCAGCCCCCGCCAGAACCCGCACCGGTCGTGCATTTCAGCAAAGTCCGGAACCCGGGATGCCAATGACTGACTTTCTGGTTTCGTTCACCGAGGGTTGGTTGTGATGGGGGAGGGGATCGATTCCATGTGTGTTTTGCGACTTTTTGTTGCCCCCTCCCAGTTTGCACATAAAATAATTTATCCGTTATGTTTTTAAAGCACTTCAGAGAGAGAGTGAGTGTGTGTGTGTGTGTGTGTGTGTGTGTGTGTGTGTGTGTGGTTCTACACACACTTGGGTGTCAGTCCCGCTCTGTGGTCATTTGCAAAGCTTTGGTAGCATTGTGATATACATTAGTGTAAATGTGTAAAAAGCATTTCAAGCTGTGTGTGTGAGAGAGAGAGAGAGAGAGAGAGAGAGAGAGATTAGCCAGGCCAATAACGTTCCTCTTTTACTCAGAGTTTTTTGAGTGTGGTCTATTGACAGAGGGTACCACAGTTTTCTTGTGACTTTAGTTTTACTTTAGGGGAAGTTAATTTTCCTCTCCCAGATAATTGTCTTGCACATTGTACCATTAACCAATGCCTCCCACCCCTCCCATGCCAGTGTAGGTAAGACCAACCCTGCCCCCCCCCCCCCCCCCGGAAAAACCCTGACTCGCTTTGACCTTTTTCTCTCATGCTGGATGCTAGCGGTTTTTAACATACAGTGTTTTTTCTCGTGAATTCGCCCATTGGCTGACTGCCACACTGCCTGCGTCCTCCCCCACCCACGCCAGTACGTGACAGTATGTATCCCCCCCACCCCGGGTGATTCTCCAGGTCCTGTGTTTTTGATGGCGATTTGTCTCTTGTTGCGCCGTACAGCCTCTAGGTGGCAGAAACCCTGGTTTCTGATATATACCTGAATAAATTATGCAAATCGGGGTCAGGTTTACATGGGTCGGGTGCCAAACAATGCCAGTAGTGTGTGTGTGTGTGTGTGGGGGGGTGACTTCACAGGTGCTCTCCTGAAAATGTGTGTATATCATTGTTTTTAAATGGCACTTACTGAAAGCAGAGTGGGGTTCAGGGCAGCTTAATGATTTGCAAGGTGACCATGGGTCGTGTTTGGCCAAGGGGGCGCTAGTGTGTTGAGGAAAGGAACTTATTCTGGTCTTTGCAGGCTGTGCTAGAAACCCAAACCCACCCCCATGGCTGTATGTGGCTCCGCACTTTAAATGCTTCTTACCCCACCTCGTTTCCCATCTGCGCCCTACAACTTACAAATCCTTGCAATGTCACGTGCAAGGGGGCCCCCTACTGGCCAAGCAAGGCCCTACAGTCGCTGGTGCCCTTGGGGGTCCAGCCGTACAGTTTTTGCCAACAGCAGAGTTTACACTTTGACTAGTTATGTGCTGTTTAGTTATTTTGTTTTTAATTAAGGTGAACTTGCCTAAGTGACCCTGATCAGTTAAATAGGGTTTTTACCCACCCAACAAGCCTATCGAAAATGGACATACCAGTTAAACGGTAAACGATGTGAATCCCTTATCAGATTTTGATTTTATTCTGAATATTAAATGTCGTGTTTTAACTCAACCTTAAATAAATTAAAGTATCTCCATTTTAAAGAGCACTGTGACTGGATGAGAGAATTGTTTCGGCGTTGGCAAGTACCACCTTAGCGTACATTTATAGAAACGGCTGAAATATACTGGATAATTTTGCATAATTTTTATTTTGCCAAGCTTGATTTTCTTCTGTGATTTCTGAAATCTAATAAAGGTTTTGATGCATATGCCTATTTGTATTGCACGAGTCAGTCATGCTGTTTAATAAGAATCATTTGTATTTATACAAACAATGATAAAAAAATTATTGTATTAAATGGCGTGTTTGATGATACTGCTGGTGACTCCGTGGCACTCTTTGAGCAACGTGTCCGTATCCTAATTTTCTACCTTCTGACACACAAATTCTCAGACTAAATGAGATTACTGCAGTCCCGTTGCCGGGGTAATGCAATTGTTTAGGTGGATGTCGCTGAATGCATTTCAGTGGGAGGTCCAGAAAGCCTGGGACGCGATTTGACGGGGTAGAAATGAGATGAACGGTTCTGTTGTACCTTGCAGATTTGTACCTTGCAGATTTCCCTCGATTT
>NW_026043098.1:0-57908 GCF_023856365.1 Brienomyrus brachyistius | reverse complement strand
TAATATGCTAATACGCTAACATGCTATGTTAATATGTTAATATGCTAATATGCTAATATGCTAATATGCTAATATGCTAATATGCTATGCTAATATGCTAATATGCTAATACGTTAACACGCTATGCTAATATGCTAATATGCTAATATGCTAATATGCTAATATGCTAATATGCTATGCTAATATGCTAATATGCTAATATGCTAATATGCTAATTAATATGCTAATATGCTATGCTAATATGCTAATATGCTAATACGCTATGCTAACATGCCTATGCTAATATGCTAATATGCTAATATGCTAATATGCTAATATGCTAAATATGCTATGCTAATATGCTAATATGTAATATGCTAATATACTATGCTAATATGCTATATATATTAATATGCTAATATGCTATGCTAATACGCTATGCTAACACGCTATGCTAATATGCTAATATGCTAATATGCTATGCTAATACGCTATCCTTAACACGCTATGCTAATATGCTAATATGCTAATATGCTAATATGCTAATTTGCTAATATGCTAATATGCTATGCTAATATGCTAATATGCTAATACGCTAACACGCTATGCTAATATGCTATGCTAATATGCTAATATGCTAATATGCTAATATGCTATGCTAATATGCTAATATGTTAATATGCTAATATGCTATGCTAATATGCTAATATGCTAATATGCTAATATCGCTATGCTAATATGCTAATATGCTAATACGCTAACATGCTAATATGCTAATATGCTAATATGCTATGTTAATATGTTTAATATGCTAATATGTTAATATGCTAATATGCTAATATGCTAATATGCTATGCTAATATACTAATATGCTAATATGCTATGCTAATATGTTAATATGCTAATATGCTAATATGCTAATATGCTATGTTTAATATGTTAATATGCTAATATGTTAATATGCTAATATGCTAATATGCTAATATGCTATGCTAATATACTAATATGCTAATATGCTATGCTAATATGTTAATATGCTAATATGCTAATATGCTATGCTAATATGTTTAATATGCTAATATGCCTTATGTTAATATGCTAATATGCTAATATGCTAATATGCTAATATGCTATGCTAATATGCTAATATGTTTAATATGCTAATATGCTATGCTAATATGCTAATATGCTAATACGCTAATATGCTAATATTGCTAATATGCTAATATGCTATGCTAATATGCTAATATGCTAATATGCTAATATGCTATGCTAATATGCTAATATGCTAATATACTAATATACTATGCTAATATTGCTAATATGCTAATACGCTAACACGCTATGCTAATATGCTAATATGCTAATATGCTAATATGCTAATTACGCTAACACGCTATGCTAATATGGTAATATGCTAATATGCTAATATGCTATACTAATATACTTAATATGCTAATATGCTAATATGCCTAATATGCTATGCTAAATATGCTAATATGCTAATATGCTAATATGCTATGCTAATATGCTAATATGCTAATATGCTAATATGCTAATATGCTAATATGCTATGCTAATATGCTAATATGCTAATATGCCTATGCTAATATGAAAATGCTAATATGCTAATACGCTAATATGCTAAACTAGCTATGCTAATATGCTATGCTAACATGCTAATATGTTAATATGCTAATATGATAATATGCTAATATGATAATATGCTATGCTAATATGGCTAATAAGCCTAATAATGCTTAATATGCTATGCTATTATGCTAATATGCTAATATGCTAATACGTTAATTATGCTATGCTAATATGCTAATATGCTAATATGCTAATATGTTAATATGCTAATATGCTAATATGCTAATATGCTAATATGCTAATGTACTATGCTAATACGCTAATATGCTAACACGCTATGCTAAATATGCTAATATGCTAATGTGCTAATATGCTAATACGTTAATATGCTAACATGCTATGCTAATATGCTAATATGCTAATATGCTAATATGCTAATATGTTAATATGCTAATACTCTAACACGCTATGCTAATATGCTAATATGCTAATATGCTAATATGCTATGCTAATATGCTAATATGCTAATACGCTAACACGCTATGCTAATATGCTAATATGCTAATATGCTATGCTAATATGCTAATTTGCTATGCTAATATGCTAATATGCTAATATGCTAATATACTATGCTAATATACTATGCTAATATTACTATGCTAATATGCTAATATGCTAATATGCTATGCTAATATGCTAATATGCTAATATGCTAATACACTAACACGCTATGCTAATATGTTAATATGCTAATATGCTATGCTAAATATGCTAATATGTTAATATGCTAATATGCTATGCTAATATGCTAATATGCTAATATGCTAATATGCTAATATGTTAATACGCTAACATGCTAACCACGCTATGCTGATATGCTAATATGCTAATATGCTAATATGCTAATATGCTATGCTAATATGCTAATATGCTAATATGTTAATATGTTAATATGCTAAAATATGCTATGGCTAATATGCTAATATGCTAATATGCTAATATGCTAATATGCTAATATGCTAATATGTTAATACGCTAACATGCTAACACGCTATGCTGATATGCTAATATGCTTAATATGCTAATATGCTAATATGCTATGCTAATATGCTAATATGCTAATATGCTAATACGCTAACACGCTATGCTAATATGCCTAATATGCTAATATGCTAATATGCTATGCTAATATGCTAATATGCTAATATGATAATATGCTAATATGCTAATATGCTATGCTAATATGCTAATATGCTAATATGCTAATACGCTAAACTCGCTATGCCTAATATGCTAATATGCTAATATGCTAATATGCTAATATGCTATGCTAATATGCTAATATGCTAATATACTAATATGCTAATATGCTATGCTAAATATGCTAATATGCTAAATATGTTAATATGCCAATATGTTAATATGCTAATACGCTAATATGCTATGCTAATATTGCTAATATGCTAATATGCTAATATGCTAATATGCTAATATGTTTAATATGCTAATATGCTTATGCTAATATTTTAATATGCTAATATGCTAATATGCTATGTTAATACGCTAATATGCTAATATGCTAATATGCTAATATGCTAACATGCTATGCTAATATGCTAATATGCTAATATGCTAATATGCTAATATGCTATGCTAATATGCTAATATACTAATATGCTAATATGCTAATGTACTATGCTAATACGCTAATATGCTAACACGCTATGCTAATATGCTAATATGCTAATATGCTAATATGCTAATACGTTAATATGCTAACATGCTATGCTAATATGCTAATATGCTAAATATGCTAATATGTTAATATGCTAATACTCTAATATGTTAACACGCTATGCTAATATGCTAATATGCTAATATGCTAATATTACTAATATGCTATGCTAATATGCTAATATGCTAATACGCTAACACGCTATGCTAATATGCTAATATGCTAATATGCTATGCTAATATGCTAATTTGCTATGCTAATATACTAATATGCTAATATGCTAATATGCTAATATACTATGCTAATATACTATGCTAATATACTATGCTTAATATGCTAATATGCTAATATGCTATGCTAATATGCTAATATGCTAATATGCTAATATGTTAATACACTAACACGCTATGCTAATATGTTAATATGCTAATATGCTATGCTAATATGCTAATATGTTAATATGCTAATATGCCTATGCTTATATGCTAATATGCTAATATGCTAATATGCTAATATGCTAATACGCTAACATGCTAACACGCTATGCTAATATGCTAATATGCTAATATGCTAATATGCCTAATATGCTATGCTAATATGCTAATATGCTAAATACGCTAATATGTTAATATGCTTAATATGCTATGCTTATATGCTAATATGCTAATATGCTAAATATGCTAATATAAATAATATGCTAATATGCTAATATGCTATGCCTAATATGCTAATATGCTAATATACTAATATGCTAATACGCTAACTCGCTATGCTAATATGCTAATATGCTATGCTAATATGCTAATATGCTAATATGTTAATATGCTAATATGTTTAATATGCTAATATGTTAATATGCTAATACCGCTAATATGCTATGCTAATATGCTAATATGCTAATATGCTAATATGCTTAATATGCTATGCTAATATGCTAATATGCTAATATGTTAATATGCTAATATGCTATGCTAATATGTTAATATGCTAATATGCTAATATGCTATGTTAATATGCTAATATGCTAATATGCTAATATGCTAATATGCTAACATGCTATGCTAATATGCTATGCTAATATGCTAATATGCTATGCTAATATGCTATGCTAATATGCTAATATACTAATATGCCTAATATGCTATGCTAATATGCTATGCTAATATGCTATGCTAATACGCTAACACGCTATGCTAATATGCTAATATGCTAATATGCCTAATATGCTATGCTAATATGCTAATATGCTATGTTAATATGCTAATATGCTATGCTAATATGCTAATATGATATGCTAATATGCTATGCTAATATGCTATGCTAATACGCCTAACACGCTATGCTAATATGCTAATATGCTATGCTAATATGCTAATATGCTAATATGCTATGCTAATATGCTAATACGCTATCACGCTATGCTAATATTGCTATGCTAATATGCTAATATGCTAATATGCTATGCTAATATGCTTATATGCTAATATGCTAATATGCTATGCTAATATGCTAATATGCTAATACGCTAATATGCTAATATGCTATGCTAATATGCTAATATGCTAATACGCTAACACGCTATGCTAATATGCTAATATGCTAATATGCTAATATGCTATGCTAATATGCTATGCTAATATGCTATGCTAATACGCTAACACGCTATGCTAATATGCTAATATGCTAATATGTTAATATGCTTAATATGCTAATATGCTAATATGCTATGCTAATATGCTAATATGCTAATATGCTAATATGCTAATATGCTATGTTAATATGCTAATATGCTAATATGCTAATATGCTAATATGCTATGCTAATATGCTAATATGCTAATATGCTAATATGCTAATATGCTAATATGCTAATATGCTAATACGCTAACACGCTATGCTAATATGCTATGCTAATATGCTAATATACTAATATGCTAATTTGCTAATATGCTAATATGCTATGCTAATATGCAATATGCTAATATGCTAATATGCCTAATATGCTAATACGCTAATATGCTAACACGCTATGCTAATATTCTAATATGCTAATATGCTAATATGCTATGCTAATATGCCTAATATGCTAATACGCTAACACGCTATGCTAATATGCTAATATGCTAATATGCTAATATGCTATGCTAATATGCTAATATGCTAATATGCTAATATGCTAATGTTATTATGCTAATATGCCTATGCTAATATGCTAATATGCTAATACGCTAATATGCTTAACATGCTATGCTAATATGCTAATATGCTAATATGCTAATATGCCTATGCTAATATGCTAATATGCTAATATGCTAATATGCTATGCTAATATGCTAATATGTTAATATGCTAATATGCTATGCTAATATGCCTAATATACTAATATGCTAATATACTAATATGCTAATATGCTATGCTAATACGCTATGCTAACACGATATGCTAATATGCTAATATGCTTAATATGCTAATACGCTAATACGCTAATATGCTAACACGCTATGCTAATATGCTAATATGCTAATATGCTAATATGCTAATACGCTAATATGCTAACACGCTATGCTAATATGCTAATATGCCTATGCTAATATGCCTAATATGCTAATACGCTAACACGCTATGCTAATATGCTATACTAATATGCTTAATATGCTTATGCTAATATGCTATGTTAATATATGCTAATATGCTAATATGCTAAATATGCCTATGCTAATATGCCTAATATGTTAATATGCTAATATGCTATGCTAATATGCTAATACCGTTAATACCGCTAACACGCTATGCTAATATGCTAATATGCCTAATATGCTAATATGCTAATATGCTATGCTAATATGCTAATATGCTAATATGTTAATATGCTAATATGCTATGCTAATATGCTAATATGCTAATATGCTAAATATGATATGCTAATATGCTATGCTAATATGCTAATATGCTAATACGCTAACACGCTATGCTAATATGCTTAATATGCTAATATGCTAATATGCTAATATGCTATGCTAATATGCTAATACGCTAACACGCTATGCTAATATGCTAATATGTTAATATGCTAATATGCTATGCTAATATGCTAATATGCTAATATGCTATGCTAATATGCTAATATGCTAATATGCTAATATGCTATGCTAATATGCTAATATGCTAATATGCTATGTTAATATGCTAATTATGGTAATATGCTAATATGCTATGCTAATATGCTAATATGCTAATATGCTAATACGCTAACACGCTATGCTAATATGCTAATAAGCTAATATGCTAATATGCTATGCTAATATGCTAATATGCTAATATGCTAATATGCTAATATGCTAATATGCTATGCTAATATGCTAATATGCTAATATGCTAATACGCTAACACGCTAATGCTAATATGCCTATGCTAATATGCTAATATGCTAATACGCTAATATGCTAACACGCTATGCTAATATGCCTAATATGCTAATATGCTATGCTAATATGCTAATATGCTAATATGCTAACACGCTATGCTAATATGCTATGCTAATATGCTAATATGCTAATATGCTAATAAGCTAATATGCTAATATGCTAATATGCTAAATATGCTAATATGCTAATATGCTAATATGCTTATGCTAATATGCTAATATGCTTAATATGCTATGCTAATATGCTAATATGCTAATATGCTAATACGCTAACACGCTATGCTATATGCTAATATGCTAATATGTTAATATGCTATGCTAATATGCTATGCTAATAACGCTAACACGTTATGCTAATATGCTAATATGCTAATATGTTAATATGCTAATATGTTAATATGCTAATATGCTAATATGGTAATATGCTAATATGCTAATATGCTAATATGCTATGCTAATATGCTAATATGCTAATATGCTAATATGCTATGCTAATATGCTATATGCTAATATGCTAATATGCTATGCTAATATGCTAATATGCTAATTTGCTAATATGCTATGCTAATATGCTAATATGCTAATATGCTAATATGCTATGTTAATATGCTAATATGCTAATATGCTAATATGCTAATATGCTATGCTAATATGCTAATATGCTAATATGCTAATATGCTATGCTAATATGCTAATATGCTAATATGCTAATATGCTAATATGCTAATACGCTAACACGCTATGCTAATATGCTAATATGCTATGCTAATATGCTAATATACTAATATGCCTAATTTGCTAATATGCTAATATGCTATGCTAATATGCTAATATGCTAATATGCTAATATGCTAATATGCTAATACGCTAATATGCTAACACGCTATGCTAATATGCTAATAATGCTAATATGCTAATATGCTATGCTAATATGCTAATATGCTAATACGCTAACACGCTATGCTAATATGCTAATATGCTAATATGCTAATATGCTAATACGCTAATGTGCTAACACGCTATGCTAATATGCTAATATGCTAATATGCTAATATGCTATGCTAATATGCTAATATGCTAATACGCTAACACGCTATGCTAATATGCTAATATGCTAATATGCTAATATGCTTATGCTAATATGCTAATATGCTAATATGCTAATATGCTAATGTTAATATGCTAATATGCTATGCTAATATGCTAATACGCCTAATATGCTAATACGCTAATATGCTAACATGCTATGCTAATATGCTAATATGCTAATATGCTAATATGCTATGCTAATATGCTAATATGCTAATATGCTAATATGCTATGCTAATATGCTAATATGTTAATATGCTAATATGCTATGCTAATATGCCTATGCTAATATGCTAATATACTAATATGCTAATATACTAATATGCTAATATGCTATGCTAATACGCTATGCTAACACGATATGCTAATATGCTAATATGCTAATATGCCTAATACGCTAATACGCTAATATGCTAACACGCTATGCTAATATGCTAATATGCTAATATGCTAATATGCTAATACGCTAATAATGCTAACACGCTATGCTAATATGCTAATATGCTATGCTAATATGCTATGCTAATACGCTAACACGCTATGCTAATATGCTATACTAATATGCTAATATGCTATGCTAATATGCTATGTTAATATGCTAATATGCTAATATGCTAATATGCTATGCTAATATGCTAATATGTTAATATGCTAATATGCTATGCTAATATGCTAATACGTTAATACGCTAACACGCTATGCTAATATGCTAATATGCTAATATGCTAATATGCTAATATGCTAATATGCTATGCTAATATGCTAATATGCTAATATGTTAATATGCTAATATGCTATGCTAATATGCTAATATGCTAATATGCCTAATATGAATATGCTAATATGCTATGCTAATATGCTAATATGCTAATACGCTAACACGCTATGCTAATATGCTAATATGCTAGCTAATATGCTAATATGCTAATATGCTAATATGCTATGCTAATATGCTAATACGCTAACACCGCTATGGCTAATATGCTAATATGTTAATATGCTAATATGCTATGCTAATATGCTAATATGCTAATATGCTATGCTAATATGCTAATATGCCTATGCTAATATTCTAATATGCTAATATGCTAATATGCTAATATGCTAATATGCCTATGTTAATATGCTAAATATGGTAATATGCTAATATGCTATGCTAATATGCTAATATGCTAATATGCTAATACGCTAACACGCTATGCTAATATGCCTAATATGCTAATATACTAATATGCTATGCTAATATGCTAATATGCTAATATGCTAATATGCTATGCTAATATGCTAATATGCTAATATGCTAATACGCTAACACGCTATGCTAATATGCTATGCTAATATGCTAATATGCTAATACGCTAATATGCTAACACGCTATGCTAATATGCTAATATGCTAATATGCTATGCTAATATGCTAATATGGCCTAATATTGCCTAACACGCTATGCTAATATGCTATGCTAATATGCTAATATGATAATATGCTAATATGCTAATATGCTAATATGCTATGCTAATATGCTAATATGCTAATACGCTAACCGCTATGCTAATATGCTAATATGCTAATATGTTAATATGCTAATATGTTAATATGCTAATATGCTAATATGCTAATATGCTATGCTAATATGCTAATATGTTAATATGCTAATAGCTATGTTAATATGCTAATATGCTAATATGCTAATATGCTAATATGCTAATATGGCTATGGTAAATATGCTAATATGCTAATATGCTAATATGCTAATATGCTATGCTAATATTGCTAATATGCTAATATGCTATATGCTAATATGCTAATATGCTAATATACTATGCTAAGTATACTATGCTAATATGCTAATATGCTAATATGTTAATATGCTAATATGTTAATATGCTAATATGCTATGCTAATATGCTAATATGCTATATACACTAACACGGCTATGCTAATATGTTAATATGCTAATATGCTATGCTAATATGCTAATATGCTAATATGCTAATATGCTAATATGCTATGCTAATATGCTAATATGCTAATATGCTAATATGCTAATACGCTAATATGCTAACACGCTATGCCTAATATGCCTAATATGCTAATATGCTAATATACTATGCTAATATGCTAATATGCTAATACGCTAATACGCTATGCTAATATGCTAATATGCTAATATGCTAATATGCTATGCTAATATGCTAATATGATAATATGCTAATATGCTAATATGCTATGCTAATATGCTAATATGCTAATACACTAACTCGCTATGCTAATATTGCTAATATTCTAATATACTAATATGCTAATATGCTAATATGCTATGCTAATATGCTAATATGCTAATATGCTAATATGCTAATATGCTAATACGCTAAAATGCTATGCTAATATGCTAATATGCTAAATATGCTAATATGCTATGCTAATATGCTAATATTGCTAATATGCTATGCTAATATGCTAATATGGCTAATATGCTAATACGCTAACACGCTATGCTAATATGCTAATATGCCTAATATGCTAATATGCTATGCTAATATGCTAATATGTTAATATGCTAATAGCTATGCTAATATGCTAATATGCTAATATGATAATATGCTAATATGCTAATATGGCTAATATGCTAATATGCTAATATGCTATGCTAATACGCTAATATGCTAACACCGCTATGCTAATATGCTAATATGCCTAACTCGCTATGCTAATATGCTAACACGCTATGCTAATATGCTAATATGCTATGCTAATACGCTAATATGCTAAACACGCTATGCTAATATGCTAATATGCTAATATGCTAACACGCTATGCTAATATGCTAACACGCTATGCTAATATGCTAATATGCTAATATGCTAATATGCTAATACGCTAATATGCTAATACGCTATGCTAATATGCTAATATGCTAATATGCTAATATGCTATGCTAATATACTAATATGCTAATACGCTAACACGCTATGCTAATATGCTATGCTAATATGCTAATATGCTAATATGCTAATATGCTAATATACTATGCTAATATGCTAATATGCTAATATACTAATATGCTATGCTAATATGCTAATATGCTAATATGCTATGCTAATATGCTAATATGTTATGCTACACGCAATGCTAATATGCTGATATGCTATGCTAATATGCTAATATGCTAATATGCTATGCTAATATGCTAATATGCTAATATGCTATGCTAATATGCTAATATGCTAATATGCTAATATGCTATTGCTAATATGCTAATATGCTAATATGCTATATGCTAATATGCTACTATGCTAATATGCTATACTAATATGCTAATAATGCTAATATGCAATACTAATATGCTATGCTAATACGCTAACACGCTATGCTAATATGCTAATGTGCTAATATGCTAATATGCTATGCTAATATGCTATGCTAATATGCTATGTTATGTTAATATGCTAATATGCTAATATGCTAATATACTATGCTAATATGCTAATATGTTAATATGCTAATATGCTAATATGCTATGCTAATATGCTAATATGCTAATACGCTAATATGCTAACACGCTATGCTAATATGCTAATATGCTAATATGCTATGCTAATATGCTAATATGCTAATATGCTAACACGCTATGCTAATATGCTATGCTAATATGCTAATATGCTAATATGCTAATATGCTAATATGCTAATATGCTAATATGCTATGCTAATATGCTAATATGCTAATACGCTAACACGCTATGCTAATATGCTATGCTAATATGCTAATATGCTAATACGCTAATATGCTAACACGCTATGCTAATATGCTAATATGCTAATATGCTATGCTAATATGCTAATATGCTAATATGCTAACACGCTATGCTAATATGCTATGCTAATATGCTAATATGCTAATATGCTAATATGCTAATATGCTAATATGCTAATATGCTATGCTAATATGCTAATATGCTAATACGCTAACACGCTATGCTAATATGCTAATATGCTAATATGTTAATATGCTAATATGTTAATATGCTAATATGCTAATATGCTAATATGCTATGCTAATATGCTAATATGTTAATATGCTAATATGCTATGTTAATATGCTAATATGCTAATATGCTAATATGCTAATATGCTAATATGCTATGGTAATATGCTAATATGCTAATATGCTAATATGCTAATATGCTATGCTAATATGCTAATATGCTAATATGCTAATATGCTAATATGCTAATATACTATGCTAATATACTATGCTAATATGCTAATATGCTAATATGTTAATATGCTAATATGCTATGCTAATATGCTAATATGCTAATACACTAACACGCTATGCTAATATGTTAATATGCTAATATGCTATGCTAATATGCTAATATGCTAATATGCTAATATGCTATGCTAATATGCTAATATGCTAATATGCTAATATGCTAATACGCTAATATGCTAACACGCTATGCTAATATGCTAATATGCTAATATGCTAATATACTATGCTAATATGCTAATATGCTAATACGCTAATACGCTATGCTAATATGCTAATATGCTAATATGCTAATATGCTATGCTAATATGCTAATATGATAATATGCTAATATGCTAATATGCTATGCTAATATGCTAATATGCTAATACACTAACTCGCTATGCTAATATGCTAATATTCTAATATACTAATATGCTAATATGCTATGCTAATATGCTAATATGCTAATATGCTAATATGCTAATATGCTAATACGCTAAAATGCTATGCTAATATGCTAATATGCTAATACGCTAACACGCTATGCTAATATGCTATGCTAATATGCTAATATGCTAATATGCTAATATACTATGCTAATATGCTAATATGCTAATATACTAATATGCTATGCTAATATGCTAATATGCTAATATGCTATGCTAATATGCTAATATGTTATGCTAACACGCAATGCTAATATGCTGATATGCTATGCTAATATGCTAATATGCTAATATGCTATGCTAATATGCTAATATGCTAATATGCTATGCTAATATGCTAATATGCTAATATGCTAATATGCTATGCTAATATACTAATATGCTAATATGCTAATATGCTAATATGCTAATATGCTAATATGCTATACTAATATGCTAATATGCTAATATGCTATGCTAATATGCTATGCTAATACGCTAACACGCTATGCTAATATGCTAATGTGCTAATATGCTAATATGCTATGCTAATATGCTATGCTAATATGCTATGTTATGTTAATATGCTAATATGCTAATATGCTAATATACTATGCTAATATGCTAATATGTTAATATGCTAATATGCTAATATGCTATGCTAATATGCTAATATGCTAATACGCTAATATGCTAACACGCTATGCTAATATGCTAATATGCTAATATGCTATGCTAATATGCTAATATGCTAATATGCTAACACGCTATGCTAATATGCTATGCTAATATGCTAATATGCTAATATGCTAATATGCTAATATGCTAATATGCTAATATGCTAATATGCTATGCTAATATGCTAATATGCTAATACGCTAACACGCTATGCTAATATGCTATGCTAATATGCTAATATGCTAATACGCTAATATGCTAACACGCTATGCTAATATGCTAATATGCTAATATGCTATGCTAATATGCTAATATGCTAATATGCTAACACGCTATGCTAATATGCTATGCTAATATGCTAATATGCTAATATGCTAATATGCTAATATGCTAATATGCTAATATGCTATGCTAATATGCTAATATGCTAATACGCTAACACGCTATGCTAATATGCTAATATGCTAATATGTTAATATGCTAATATGTTAATATGCTAATATGCTAATATGCTAATATGCTATGCTAATATGCTAATATGCTAATATGCTAATATGCTATGCTAATATGCTAATATGCTAATATGCTAATATGCTAATACGCTAATATGCTAACACGCTATGCTAATATGCTAATATGCTAATATGCTAATATACTATGCTAATATGCTAATATGCTAATACGCTAATACGCTATGCTAATATGCTAATATGCTAATATGCTAATATGCTATGCTAATATGCTAATATGATAATATGCTAATATGCTAATATGCTATGCTAATATGCTAATATGCTAATACACTAACTCGCTATGCTAATATGCTAATATTCTAATATACTAATATGCTAATATGCTATGCTAATATGCTAATATGCTAATATGCTAATATGCTAATATGCTAATATGCTAATATGCTAATACGCTAAAATGCTATGCTAATATGCTAATATGCTAATACGCTAACACGCTATGCTAATATGCTATGCTAATATGCTAATATGCTAATATGCTAATATACTATGCTAATATGCTAATATGCTAATATACTAATATGCTATGCTAATATGCTAATATGCTAATATGCTATGCTAATATGCTAATATGTTATGCTAACACGCAATGCTAATATGCTGATATGCTATGCTAATATGCTAATATGCTAATATGCTATGCTAATATGCTAATATGCTAATATGCTATGCTAATATGCTAATATGCTAATATGCTAATATGCTATGCTAATATGCTAATATGCTAATATGCTAATATGCTAATATGCTAATATGCTAATATGCTATACTAATATGCTAATATGCTAATATGCTATGCTAATATGCTATGCTAATACGCTAACACGCTATGCTAATATGCTAATGTGCTAATATGCTAATATGCTATGCTAATATGCTATGCTAATATGCTATGTTATGTTAATATGCTAATATGCTAATATGCTAATATACTATGCTAATATGCTAATATGTTAATATGCTAATATGCTAATATGCTATGCTAATATGCTAATATGCTAATACGCTAATATGCTAACACGCTATGCTAATATGCTAATATGCTAATATGCTATGCTAATATGCTAATATGCTAATATGCTAACACGCTATGCTAATATGCTATGCTAATATGCTAATATGCTAATATGCTAATATGCTAATATGCTAATATGCTAATATGCTAATATGCTATGCTAATATACTAATATGCTAATACGCTAACACGCTATGCTAATATGCTATGCTAATATGCTAATATGCTAATACGCTAATATGCTAACACGCTATGCTAATATGCTAATATGCTAATATGCTATGCTAATATGCTAATATGCTAATATGCTAACACGCTATGCTAATATGCTATGCTAATATGCTAATATGCTAATATGCTAATATGCTAATATGCTAATATGCTAATATGCTAATATGCTAATATGCTATGCTAATATGCTAATATGCTAATACGCTAACACGCTATGCTAATATGCTAATATGCTAATATGTTAATATGCTATGTTAATATGCTAATATGCTAATATGCTAATATGCTATGCTAATATGCTAATATGTTAATATGCTAATATGCTATGTTAATATGCTAATATGCTAATATGCTAATATGCTAATATGCTATGGTAATATGCTAATATGCTAATATGCTAATATGCTAATATGCTATGCTAATATGCTAATATGCTAATATGCTAATATGCTAATATGCTAATATACTATGCTAATATACTATGCTAATATGCTAATATACTAATATGTTAATATGCTAATATGCTATGCTAATATGCTAATATGCTAATACACTAACACGCTATGCTAATATGTTAATATGCTAATATGCTATGCTAATATGCTAATATGATAATATGCTAATATGCTAATATGCTATGCTAATATGCTAATATGCTAATACACTAACTCGCTATGCTAATATGCTAATATTCTAATATACTAATATGCTAATATGCTATGCTAATATGCTAATATGCTAATATGCTAATATGCTAATATGCTAATATGCTAATACGCTAAAATGCTATGCTAATATGCTAATATGCTAATATGCTAATATGCTAATGTGCTAATATGCTAATATGCTATGCTAATATGCTAATATGCTAATATGCTAATACGCTAACACGCTATGCTAATATGCTAATATGCTAATATGCTAATATGCTATGCTAATATGCTAATATGTTAATATGCTAATATGCTATGCTAATATGCTAATATGCTAATATGATAATATGCTAATATGCTAATATGCTAATATGCTAATATGCTAATATGCTAATATGCTATGCTAATACGCTAATATGCTAACACGCTATGCTAATATGCTAATATGCTAATATGCTAACACGCTATGCTAATATGCTAACACGCTATGCTAATATGCTATGCTAATATGCTAATATGCTAATATGCTAATATGCTAATATGCTAATATGCTAATATGCTAATATGCTATGCTAATATGCTAATATGCTAATACGCTAACACGCTATGCTAATATGCTATGCTAATATGCTAATATGCTAATACGCTAATATGCTAACACGCTATGCTAATATGCTAATATGCTAATATGCTATGCTAATATGCTAATATGCTAATATGCTAACACGCTATGCTAATATGCTATGCTAATATGCTAATATGCTAATATGCTAATATGCTAATATGCTAATATGCTAATATGCTAATATGCTATGCTAATATGCTAATATGCTAATACGCTAACACGCTATGCTAATATGCTAATATGCTAATATGTTAATATGCTAATATGTTAATATGCTAATATGCTAATATGCTAATATGCTATGCTAATATGCTAATATGTTAATATGCTAATATGCTATGTTAATATGCTAATATGCTAATATGCTAATATGCTAATATGCTAATATGCTATGGTAATATGCTAATATGCTAATATGCTAATATGCTAATATGCTATGCTAATATGCTAATATGCTAATATGCTAATATGCTAATATGCTAATATACTATGCTAATATACTATGCTAATATGCTAATATGCTAATATGTTAATATGCTAATATGCTATGCTAATATGCTAATATGCTAATACACTAACACGCTATGCTAATATGTTAATATGCTAATATGCTATGCTAATATGCTAATATGCTAATATGCTATGCTAATATGCTAATATGTTAATATGCTAATATGCTATGTTAATATGCTAATATGCTAATATGCTAATATGCTAATATGCTAATATGCTATGGTAATATGCTAATATGCTAATATGCTAATATGCTAATATGCTATGCTAATATGCTAATATGCTAATATGCTAATATGCTAATATGCTAATATACTATGCTAATATACTATGCTAATATGCTAATATGCTAATATGTTAATATGCTAATATGCTATGCTAATATGCTAATATGCTAATATGCTAATATGCTAATATGCTATGCTAATATGCTAATATGCTAATATGCTATGCTAATATGCTAATATGCTAATATGCTAATATGCTAATATGCTAATATGCTAATATGCTATACTAATATGCTAATATGCTAATATGCTATGCTAATATGCTATGCTAATACGCTAACACGCTATGCTAATATGCTAATGTGCTAATATGCTAATATGCTATGCTAATATGCTATGCTAATATGCTATGCTAATATGCTATGTTATGTTAATATGCTAATATGCTAATATGCTAATATACTATGCTAATATGCTAATATGTTAATATGCTAATATGCTAATATGCTATGCTAATATGCTAATATGCTAATACGCTAACACGCTATGCTAATATGCTAATATGCTAATATGTTATGCTAATATGCTATGCTAATATGCTAATATGTTAATATGCTAATATGCTATGCTAATATGTTATGCTAATATGCTAATGTGCTAATATGCTATGCTAATATGCTAATATGCTAATATGCTAATATGCTATGCTAATATGCTAATATGTTAATATGCTAACACGCTATCCTAATATGCTAATATGCTATGCTAATATGGTAATATGCTAATATGCTATGCTAATATGCTAATATGCTAATATGCTAATATGCTAATATGCTATGCTAATATGCTAATATGCTAATATGCTAATATGCTAATATGCTAATATGATATGCTAATATGTTAATATGCTAATATGCTAATATGCTATGCTAATATGCTATGCTAATATGCTAATATGCTAATATGCTAATATGTTATGCTAATATGTTATGCTAATATGCTAAAATATTAATATGCTAATATGCTAATATGCTAATATGCTAATATGCTATGCTAATATACTAATATGCTAATATGCTAATATGTTAATATGCTAATATGCTATGCTAATATGCTAATATGTTAATATGCTAATATGCTATGCTAATATGCTAATATGCTAATACGCTAACACGCTATGCTAATATGCTAATATGCTAATATGCTAATATGCTAATATGCTAATATGTTAATACATTATGCTAATATGCTATGCTAATATGCTAATATGCTAATATGCTAATATGCTAATATGCTATGCTAATATGCTAATATGCTAATATGCTAATATGCTTATACGCTAACACGCTATGCTATGCTAATATGCTAATATGCTAATATGCTATGCTAATATGCTAATATGCTAATATGCTAATATGCTATGCTAATATGCTAATATGCTAATATGCTAATACGCTAACACGCTATGCTAATATGCTAATATACTAATATGCTAATATGCTATGCTAATATGCTAATATGCTAATATGCTAATATGCTAATATGCTAATATGCTAATATGATATGCTAATATGCTATGTTAATATGCTAATCTGCTAATATGCTAATATGCTAATATGCTAATATGCTATGCTAATATGCTAATATGCTAATATGCTAATATATTAATATGCTATGCTAATATGCTAATACGCTAACACGCTATACTAATATGCTGATATGCTAATATGCTAATATGCTTATATGCTATGCTAATATGCTAATATGCTAATATGCTAATATGCTAATATGCTAATTTATTAATATGCTATGCTAATATGCTAATATGCTAATATGCTATGCTAATATGCTAATATGCTAATATGCTAATATGCTATGCTAATATGCTAATATGCTAATATGCTAATATGCTAATATGCTAATATGTTAATACGCTAACACGGTATGCTAATATGCTAATATGCTAATATGCTAATATGCTATGTTAATATGCTAATATACTAATATGCTAATATGCTAATATGCTAATATGCTATGCTAATATGCTAATATGCTAATATGCTAATATGCTAATACGCTAATATGCTAACACGCTATGCTAATATGCTAATATGCTAATATGCTATGCTAATATGCTAATATGCTAATACGCTAACACGCTATGCTAATATGCTAATATGCTAATATGCTAATATGCTATGCTAATATGCTAATATGCTAATATGCTAATATGTTAATATGCTAATATGCTATGCTAATATGCTAATATGCTATGCTAATATGCTAATATGCTAATACGCTAATATGCTAACATGCTATGCTAATATGCTAATATGCTAATATGCTATGCTAATATGCTAATATGCTAATATGCTAATACGCTAACACGCTATGCTAATATGCTAATATGCTAATATGCTAATATGCTAATATGCTAATATGCTATGCTAATATGCTAATATGCTAATATGCTAATATACTATGCTAATATGCTAATATGCTAATATGTTAATATGCTATGCTAATATGCTAATATGTTAATATGCTAATATGCTAATATGCTATGCTAATATGCTAATATGCTAATATGCTAATACGCTAACACGCTATGCTAATATGCTAATATGCTAATATGCTAATATGCTAATATGCTAATATGCTATGCTAATATGATATGCTAATATGCTAATATGCTAATACGCTAACACGCTATGCTAATATGCTAATATGCTAATATGCTAATATGCTATGCTTATACGTTAATATGCTAATATGCTAATATGCTAATATGCTATGCTAATATGCTAATATGCTAATATGTTAATATGCTAATATGCTAATATGTTAATATGCTAATATATTAATATACTAATATGCTAATATGCTAATATGCTAATATGCTAATATGCTATGCTAATACGCTAATATGCTAACACGCTATGCTAATATGCTAATATGCTAATATGCTAATATGCTAATATGCTAATACGCTAATATGCTAACACACTATGCTAATATGCTAATATGCTCATATGCTAATATGCTAATATGCTATGCTAATATGCTAATATGCTAATATGCTAATACGCTAACACGCTATGCTAATATGCTAATATGCTATGCTAATATGCTAATATGCTAATATGCTAATATGCTATGCTAATATGCTAATATGCTAATATGCTAATATGCTAATACGCTAACACGCTATGCTAATATGCTAATATGCTAATATTCTAATATGCTAATATGCTATGCTAATATGCTAATATGATAATATGTTAATATGCTAATATGCTATACTAATATGCTAATATGCTAATACGCTAACACGCTATGCTAATATGCTAATATGCTAATATGCTAATATGCTATGCTAATATGCTAATATGCTAATATGCTAATATGCTAATATGCTATGCTAATATGCTAATATGCTAATATGCTAATATGCTATGCTAATATGCTAATATGCTAATACGCTAACACGCTATGCTAATATGCTAATATGCTAATATGCTATGCTAATATGCTGATGTTAATATGCTAATATGCTAATATACTATGCTAATATGCTAATATGCTAATATGCTAATATGCTAATATGCTATGCTAATATGCTAATATGCTAATATGCTAATATGCTATGCTATGCTAATATGCTAATATGTTAATATGCTAATATGCTAATATGCTATGCTAATATGCTAATATGCTAATATGCTAATATGCTAATATGCTAATATGCTAATATGCTATGCTAATATGCTAATATGCTAATATGCTAATATGCTAATATGCTAATATGCTATGCTAATATGCTAATATGTTAATATGCTAATATGCTAATATGCTATGCTAATATGTTAATATGCTAATATGCTATGTTAATATGCTAATATGCTAATATGCTAATATGCAAATATGTTATGCTAATACGCTAATATGCTAACACGCTATGCTAATATGCTAATATGCTAATATGCTAATATGCTAATATGCTATGCTAATATGCTAATATGCTAATATGCTAATACGCTAACACCTTATACTATGCTAATATGCTAATATGCTATGTTAATATGCTAATATGCTAATATGCTAATATGCTAATATGCTAATATGCTAATATGCTATGCTAATATGCTAATATATTAATATGCTATGCTAATATGCTAATACGCTAACACGCTATGCTAATATGCTGATATGCTAATATGCTAATATGCTTATATGCTATGCTAATATGCTAATATGCTAATATGCTAATTTATTAATATGCTATGCTAATATGCTAATATGCTAATATGCTAATATGCTATGCTAATATGCTAATATGCTAATATGCTAATATGCTAATATGCTATGCTAATATGCTAATATGCTAATATGCTAATATGCTAATATGTTAATACGCTAACACGGTATGCTAATATGCTAATATGCTAATATGCTAATATGCTATGTTAATATGCTAATATACTAATATGCTAATATGCTAATATGCTAATATGCTATGCTAATATGCTAATATGCTAATATGCTAATATGCTAATACGCTAATATGCTAACACGCTATGCTAATATGCTAATATGCTAATATGCTATGCTAATATGCTAATATGCTAATACGCTAACACGCTATGCTAATATGCTAATATGCTAATATGTTAATATGCTATGCTAATATGCTAATATGCTAATATGCTAATATTTTAATATGCTAATATGCTATGCTAATATGCTAATATGCTATGCTAATATGCTAATATGCTAATATGCTAATACGCTAATATGCTAACATGCTATGCTAATATGCTAATATGCTAATATGCTATGCTAATATGCTAATATGCTAATATGCTAATACGCTAACACGCTATGCTAATATGCTAATATGTTAATATGCTAATATGCTAATATGCTATGCTAATATGCTAATATGCTAATATGCTAATATGCTATGCTAATATGCTAATATGCTAATATGTTAATATGCTATGCTAATATGCTAATATGTTAATATGCTAATATGCTAATATGCTATGCTAATATGCTAATATGCTAATATGCTAATACGCTAACACGCTATGCTAATATGCTAATATGCTAATATGCTATGCTAATATGATATGCTAATATGCTAATATGCTAATACGCTAACACGCTATGCTAATATGCTAATATGCTAATATGCTAATATGCTATGCTTATACGTTAATATGCTAATATGCTAATATGCTAATATGCTATGCTAATATGCTAATATGCTAATATGTTAATATGCTAATATGCTAATATGTTAATATGCTAATATATTAATATGCTAATATGCTAATATGCTAATATGCTAATATGCTAATATGCTAATATGCTATGCTAATACGCTAATATGCTAACACGCTATGCTAATATGCTAATATGCTAATATGCTAATATGCTAATATGCTAATACGCTAATATGCTAACACACTATGCTAATATGCTAATATGCTCATATGCTAATATGCTAATATGCTATGCTAATATGCTAATATGCTAATATACTAATACGCTAACACGCTATGCTAATATGCTAATATGCTATGCTAATATGCTAATATGCTAATATGCTAATATGCTATGCTAATATGCTAATATGCTAATATGCTAATACGCTAACACGCTATGCTAATATGCTAATATGCTAATATTCTAATATGCTAATATGCTATGCTAATATACTAATATGATAATATGTTAATATGCTAATATGCTATACTAATATGCTAATATGCTAATACGCTAACACGCTATGCTAATATACTAATATGCTAATATGCTAATATGCTATGCTAATATGCTAATATGCTAATATGCTAATATGCTAATATGCTAATATGCTAATATGCTAATATGCTATGCTAATATGCTAATATGCTAATATGCTAATATGCTATGCTAATATGCTAATATGCTAATACGCTAACACGCTATGCTAATATGCTAATATGCTAATATGCTATGCTAATATGCTGATGCTAATATGCTAATATGCTAATATACTATGCTAATATGCTAATATGCTAATATGCTAATATGCTAATATGCTATGCTAATATGCTAATATGCTAATATGCTAATATGCTAATATGCTAATATGCTATGCTAATATGCTAATATGTTAATATGCTAATATGCTAATATGCTATGCTAATATGCTAATATGCTAATATGCTAATATGCTAATATGCTAATATGCTATGCTAATATGCTAATATGCTAATATGCTAATATGCTATGCTAATATGCTAATATATTAATATGCTAATATGCTAATATGCTAATATGCTATGCTAATATGCTAATATGCTAATATGCTAATATGCTAATATCCTAATATGCTAATACGCTAATATGCTAACACGCTATGCTAATATGCTAATATGCTAATATGCTATGCTAATATGCTAATATGCTAATACGCTAACACGCTATGCTAATATGCTAATATGCTAATATGCTATGCTAATATGCTAATATGCTAATATGCTAATATGCTATGCTAATATGCTAATACGCTAATATGCTAACATGCTATGCTAATATGCTAATATGCTAATATGCTATGCTAATATGCTAATATGCTAATACGCTAACACGCTATGCAAATATGCTAATATGCTAATATGCTATGCTAATATGCTAATATGCTAATATGCTAATATACTATGCTAATATGCTAATATGCTAATATGCCATGCTAATATGCTAATATGCTAATATGCTAATATGCTAATATGCTAATATGCTAATATGCTAATATGCTATGCTAATACGCTAATATGCTAACACGTTATGCTAATATGCTAATATGCTAATATGCTATGCTAATATGCTAATATGCTATGCTAATATGCTAATATGTTAATATGCTAATGCGCTAATATGCTAACACGCTATGCTAATATGCTAATATGCTAATATGCTAATATGCTATGCTAATATGCTAATATGCTAATACGCTAATATGCTAACACGCTATGCTAATATGCTAATATGCTAATATGCTAATATGCTAATATGCTAATATGCTATGCTAATTTGCTAATATGCTAATGTGCTAATATGTTAATATGCTAACACGCTATGCTAATATGCTAATATGCTAATACGCTAATATGCTAACACGCTATGCTAATATGCTAATATGCTAATATGCTAATATGCTATGCTAATTTGCTAATATGCTAATGTGCTAATATGTTAATATGCTAACACGCTATGCTAATATGCTAATATGCTAATATGCTAATATGCTATGCTAATATGCTAATATGTTAATATGCTAATATGCTAATATGCTATGCTAATATGCTAATATGCTAATATGCTAATATGCTAATATGCTAATATGCTAATATGCTATGCTAATTTGCTAATATGCTAATGTGCTAATATGTTAATATGCTAACACGCTATGCTAATATGCTAATATGCTAATATGCTAATATGCTATGCTAATATGCTAATATGTTAATATGCTAATATGCTAATATGCTATGCTAATATGCTAATATGCTAATATGCTAATATGCTATGCTAATATGCTAATATGTTAATATGCTAATATGCTATGCTAATATGTTAATATGCTAATATGCTAATATGCTAATATGTTAATTCTCTAATATGCTAATATACTAATATGCTAATATGCTAACATGCTATGCTAATATGCTAATATGCTAATATGCTAATATGCTAATATGCTAATATGCTATGCTAATATGCTAATATACTAATATGCTAATATGCTATGCTAATATGCTAATATGCTAATACGCTAACACGCTATGCTAATATGCTAATATGCTAATATGCTAATATGCTATGCTAATATGCTAATATGCTAATATGCTAATACGCTAACACGCTATGCTAATATGCTATGCTAATATGCTAATATGCTAATATGCTATGCTATGTTAATACGCTAACACGCTATGCTAATATGCTAATATGCTAATATGCTATGCTAATATGCTAATATGCTATGCTAATATGCTAATATGCTAATATGCTAATATGCTATGCTAATATGCTAATATGCTATGCTAATATGCTAATACGCTAACACGCTATGCTAATATGCTAATATGCTAATATGCTAATATGCTATGCTAATATGCTAATATGCTAATATGCTAATACGCTAACACGCTATGCTAATATGCTAATATGCTAATATGCTATGCTAATATGCTAATATGCTAATATGCTATGCTAATATACTAATATGCTAATATGCTAATATGCTATGCTAATATGCTAATATGCTAATATGCTAATATGCTAATATGCTAATATGCTATGCTAATATGCTAATATGCTAATACGCTAACACGCTATGCTAATATGCTAATATGCTAATATGCTAATATGCTATGCTAATATGCTAATATGCTAATATGCTAATATGCTAATATGCTAATATGCTAATATGCTATGCTAATATGCTAATATGCTAATATGCTAACACGCTATGCTAATATGCTAATATGCTAATATGCTAATATGCTAATACGCTAATATGCTAACACGCTATGCTAATATGCTAATATGCTAATATGCTAATATGCTATGCTAATATGCTAATATGCTAATACGCTAACACGCTATGCTAATATGCTATGCTAATATGCTAATATGCTAATATACTATGCTAATATGCTAATATGCTAATATGCTAATATGCTATGCTAATATGCTAATATGCTAATATGCTATGCTAATATGCTAATACGCTAACACGCTATGCTAATATACTAATATGCTAATATGCTAATATGCTATGCTAATATGCTATGCTAATATGCTAATATGCTAATATGCTAATATGCTATGCTAATATGCTAATATGCTAATATGCTATGCTAATATGCTAATATGCTAATATGCTATGCTAATATGTTAATATGCTAATATGCTAATATGCTATGCTAATATGCTAATATGCTAATATGCTAATATGCTATGCTAATATGCTATGGTAATATGCTAATATGCTAATACGCTAACACGCTATGCTAATATGCTATGCTAATATGCTATGCTAATATGCTAATATGCTAATATACTATGCTAATATGCTATGCTAATATGCTATGGTAATATGCTAATATGCTAATACGCTAACACGCTATGCTAATATGCTATGCTAATATGCTATGCTAATATGCTAATATGCTAATATACTATGCTAATATGCTAATATGCTAATTTGCTAATATGCTATTCTAATATAATATGCTAATATGCTAATATGCTATGCTAATATGCTAATATGCTAATACGTTAACACGCTATGCTAATATGCTAATATGCTAATATGCTAATATGTTATGCTAATATGCTATGCTAATATGCTAATATGCTAATATGCTATACTAATATGCTAATATGCTAATACGCTAACACGTTATACTATGCTAATATGCTAATATGCTAATATGCTAATATGCTATGTTAATATGCTAATATGCTAATATGCTAATATGCTAATATGCTAATATGCTATGCTAATATGCTAATATGCTAATACGCTAACACGCTGCTAATATGCTAATATGCTAATATGCTAATATGCTATGCTAATATGCTAATATGCTAATATGCTATGCTAATATGCTAATATGCTAATATGCTAATATGCTAATATGCTATGCTAATATGCTAATATGCTAACACGCTATGCTAATATGCTATGCTAATATGCTAATATGCTTAAATGCTATGCTAATATGCTAACATGCTAATATGCTAACATGCTAATATGCTAATATGCTAATTTGCTAATATGCTAATATGCTATGCTAATATGCTAATATGCTAATATGCTAATATGCTAATATGCTATGCTAATATGCTAATATGCTAATATGCTAATATGCTAATATGCTAATATGCTATGCTAATATGCTAATATGCTAATATGCTAATATGCTATGCTAATATGCTAATATATTAATATGCTAATATGCTAATATGCTAATATGCTATGCTAATATGCTAATATGCTAATATGCTAATATGCTAATATGCTAATATGCTAATATGCTAATACGCTAATATGCTAACACGCTATGCTAATATGCTAATATGCTAATATGCTAATATGCTAATATGCTATGCTAATATGCTAATATGCTAATATGCTAATATGCTAATATGCTAATATGCTATGCTAATATGCTAATACGCTAATATGCTAACATGCTATGCTAATATGCTAATATGCTAATATGCTATGCTAATATGCTAATATGCTAATACGCTAACAACACTATGCAAATATGCTAATATGCTAATATGCTATGCTAATATGCTAATATGCTAATATGCTAATATGCTAATATGCTAATATACTATGCTAATATGCTAATATGCTAATATGCTATGCTAATATGCTAATATGCTAATATGCTAATATGCTAATATGCTAATATGCTATGCTAAATACGCTAATATGCTAACACGTTATGCTAATATGCTAATATGCTAATATGCTATGCTAATATGCTAATATGCTAATATGCTATGCTAATATGCTAATATGCTAATATGCTAATATGCTAACACGATATGCTAATATGCTAATATGCTAATATGCTAATATGCTAACACGCTATGCTAATATGCTAATATGCTAATATGCTAATATGTTAAGCTAATATGCTAATATGCTAATATGCTAATATGCTATGCTAATTTGCTAATATGTTAATATGCTAATGCGCTAATATGCTAACACGCTATGCTAATATGCTAATATGCTAATATGCTATGCTAATATGCTAATATGCTAATACGCTAATACGCTAATATGCTAACACGCTATGCTAATATGCTAATATGCTAATATGCTAATATGCTAATATGCTAATATGCTATGCTAATTTGCTAATATGCTAATGTGCTAATATGTTAATATGCTAACACGCTATGCTAATATGCTAATATGCTAATATGTTAATATGCTATGCTAATATGCTAATATGTTAATATGCTAATATGCTAATATGCTATGCTAATATGCTAATATGCTAATATGCTAATATGCTAATATGCTAATATGCTAATATGCTAATATGCTAATATGCTATGCTAATATGCTAATATGTTAATATGCTAATATGCTATGCTAATATGTTAATATGCTAATATGCTAATATGCTAATATGTTAATTCTCTAATATGCTAATATGCTAATATGCTAATATGCTAACATGCTATGCTAATATGCTAATATGCTAATATGCTAATATGCTAATATGCTAATATGCTATGCTAATATGCTAATATACTAATATGCTAATATGCTATGCTAATATGCTAATATGCTAATACGCTAACACGCTATGCTAATATGCTAATATGCTAATATGCTAATATGCTAATATGCTATGCTAATATGCTAATATGCTAATATGCTAATACGCTAACACGCTATGCTAATATGCTAATATGCTATGCTAATATGCTAATATGCTAATATGATAATATGCTAATATGCTAATATGCTAATATGCTAATATGCTATGCTAATACGCTAATATGCTAACACGCTATGCTAATATGCTAATATGCTAACACGCTATGCTAATATGCTAACACGCTATGCTAATATGCTAATATGCTAATATGCTAATACGCTAATACGCTAATATGCTAACACGCTATGCTAATATGCTAATATGCTAATATGCTAACACGCTATGCTAATATGCTAACACGCTATGCTAATATGCTAATATGCTAATATGCTAATACGCTAATATGCTAATACGCTATGCTAATATGCTAATATGCTAATATGCTAATATGCTATGCTAATATGCTAATATGCTAATACGCTAACACGCTATGCTAATATGCTATGCTAATATGCTAATATGCTAATATGCTAATATGCTAATATGCTAATATGCTATGCTAATATGCTAATATGCTAATATACTAATATGCTATGCTAATATGCTAATATGCTAATATGCTATGCTAATATGCTAATATTTTATGCTAACACGCAATGCTAATATGCTGATATGCTATGCTAATATGCTAATATGCTAATATGCTATGCTAATATGCTAATATGCTAATATGCTAATATGCTATGCTAATATGCTAATATGCTAATATGCTAATATGCTATGCTAATATGCTAATATGCTAATATGCTAATATGCTAATATGCTAATATGCTAATATGCTATACTAATATGCTAATATGCTAATATGCTATGCTAATATGCTATGCTAATACGCTAACACGCTATGCTAATATGCTAATGTGCTAATATGCTAATATGCTATGCTAATATGCTATGCTAATATGCTATGTTATGTTAATATGCTAATATGCTAATATGCTAATATACTATGCTAATATGCTAATATGTTAATATGCTAATATGCTAATATGCTATGCTAATATGCTAATATGCTAATACGCTAACACGCTATGCTAATATGCTAATATGCTAATATGTTATGCTAATATGCTATGCTAATATGCTAATATGTTAATATGCTAATATGCTATGCTAATATGTTATGCTAATATGCTAATGTGCTAATATGCTATGCTAATATGCTAATATGCTAATATGCTAATATGCTAATATGTTAATATGCTAACACGCTATCCTAATATGCTAATATGCTATGCTAATATGGTAATATGCTAATATGCTATGCTAATATGCTAATATGCTAATATGCTAATATGCTATGCTAATATGCTAATATGCTAATATGCTAATATGCTAATATGCTAATATGATATGCTAATATGTTAATATGCTAATATGCTAATATGCTATGCTAATATGCTATGCTAATATGGTAATATGCTAATATGTTATGCTAATATGTTATGCTAATATGCTAAAATATTAATATGCTAATATGCTAATATGCTAATATGCTAATATGCTATGCTAATATACTAATATGCTAATATGCTAATATGTTAATATGCTAATATGCTATGCTAATATGCTAATATGTTAATATGCTAATATGCTATGCTAATATGCTAATATGCTAATACGCTAACACGCTATGCTAATATGCTAATATACTAATATGCTAATATGCTAATATGCTAATACATTATGCTAATATGCTATGCTAATATGCTAATATGCTAATATGCTAATATGCTATGCTAATATGCTAATATGCTAATATGCTAATATGCTTATACGCTAACACGCTATGCTATGCTAATATGCTAATATGCTAATATGCTATGCTAATATGCTAATATGCTAATATGCTAATATGCTATGCTAATATGCTAATATGCTAATATGCTAATACGCTAACACGCTATGCTAATATGCTAATATACTAATATGCTAATATGCTATGCTAATATGCTAATATGCTAATATGCTAATATGCTAATATGATATGCTAATATGCTATGTTAATATGCTAATCTGCTAATATGCTAATATGCTAATATGCTAATATGCTATGCTAATATGCTAATATGCTAATATATTAATATGCTATGCTAATATGCTAATACGCTAACACGCTATACTAATATGCTGATATGCTAATATGCTAATATGCTTATATGCTATGCTAATATGCTAATATGCTAATATGCTAATATGCTAATATGCTAATATGCTAATATGCTAATATGCTAATTTATTAATATGCTATGCTAATATGCTAATATGCTAATATGCTATGCTAATATGCTAATATGCTAATATGCTAATATGCTAATATGCTATGCTAATATGCTAATATGCTAATATGCTAATATGCTAATATGCTAATATGTTAATACGCTAACACGGTATGCTAATATGCTAATATGCTAATATGCTAATATGTTATGTTAATATGCTAATATACTAATATGCTAATATGCTAATATGCTAATATGCTATGCTAATATGCTAATATGCTAATATGCTAATATGCTAATACGCTAATATGCTAACACGCTATGCTAATATGCTAATATGCTAATATGCTATGCTAATATGCTAATATGCTAATACGCTAACACGCTATGCTAATATGCTAATATGCTAATATGCTAATATGCTATGCTAATATGCTAATATGCTAATATGCTAATATGTTAATATGCTAATATGCTATGCTAATATGCTAATATGCTATGCTAATATGCTAATATGCTAATACGCTAATATGCTAACATGCTATGCTAATATGCTAATATGCTAATATGCTATGCTAATATGCTAATATGCTAATATGCTAATACGCTAACACGCTATGCTAATATGCTAATATGCTAATATGCTATGCTAATATGCTAATATGCTAATATGCTAATATACTATGCTAATATGCTAATATGCTAATATGTTAATATGCTATGCTAATATGCTAATATGTTAATATGCTAATATGCTAATATGCTATGCTAATATGCTAATATGCTAATATGCTAATACGCTAACACGCTATGCTAATATGCTAATATGCTAATATGCTAATATGCTAATATGCTATGCTAATATGATATGCTAATATGCTAATATGCTAATACGCTAACACGCTATGCTAATATGCTAATATGCTAATATGCTAATATGCTATGCTTATACGTTAATATGCTAATATGCTAATATGCTAATATGCTATGCTAATATGCTAATATGCTAATATGTTAATATGCTAATATGCTAATATGTTAATATGCTAATATATTAATATGCTAATATGCTAATATGCTAATATGCTAATATGCTAATATGCTATGCTAATACGCTAATATGCTAACACGCTATGCTAATATGCTAATATGCTAATATGCTAATATGCTAATATGCTAATACGCTAATATGCTAACACACTATGCTAATATGCTAATATGCTCATATGCTAATATGCTAATATGCTATGCTAATATGCTAATATGCTAATATGCTAATACGCTAACACGCTATGCTAATATGCTAATATGCTATGCTAATATGCTAATATGCTAATATGCTAATATGCTATGCTAATATGCTAATATGCTAATATGCTAATATGCTAATACGCTAACACGCTATGCTAATATGCTAATATGCTAATATTCTAATATGCTAATATGCTATGCTAATATGCTAATATGATAATATGTTAATATGCTAATATGCTATACTAATATGCTAATATGCTAATACGCTAACACGCTATGCTAATATGCTAATATGCTAATATGCTAATATGCTATGCTAATATGCTAATATGCTAATATGCTAATATGCTAATATGCTATGCTAATATGCTAATATGCTAATATGCTAATATGCTATGCTAATATGCTAATATGCTAATACGCTAATACGCTAACACGCTATGCTAATATGCTAATATGCTATGCTAATATGCTGATGCTAATATGCTAATATGCTAATATACTATGCTAATATGCTAATATGCTAATATGCTAATATGCTAATATGCTATGCTAATATGCTAATATGCTAATATGCTAATATGCTATGCTAATATGCTAATATGTTAATATGCTAATATGCTAATATGCTATGCTAATATGCTAATATGCTAATATGCTAATATGCTAATATGCTAATATGCTATGCTAATATGCTAATATGCTAATATGCTAATATGCTAATATGCTATGCTAATATGCTAATATGTTAATATGCTAATATGCTAATATGCTATGCTAATATGTTAATATGCTAATATGCTATGTTAATATGCTAATATGCTAATATGCTAATATGCAAATATGTTATGCTAATACGCTAATATGCTAACACGCTATGCTAATATGCTAATATGCTAATATGCTAATATGCTAATATGCTATGCTAATATGCTAATATGCTAATATGCTAATACGCTAACACCTTATACTATGCTAATATGCTAATATGCTAATATGCTAATATGCTATGTTAATATGCTAATATGCTAATATGCTAATATGCTATGCTAATATGCTAATATGCTAATATATTAATATGCTATGCTAATATGCTAATACGCTAACACGCTATGCTAATATGCTGATATGCTAATATGCTAATATGCTTATATGCTATGCTAATATGCTAATATGCTAATATGCTAATATGCTAATTTATTAATATGCTATGCTAATATGCTAATATGCTAATATGCTAATATGCTAATATGCTAATATGCTAATATGCTATGCTAATATGCTAATATGCTAATATGCTAATATGCTAATATGTTAATACGCTAACACGGTATGCTAATATGCTAATATGCTAATATGCTAATATGCTATGTTAATATGCTAATATACTAATATGCTAATATGCTAATATGCTAATATGCTATGCTAATATGCTAATATGCTAATATGCTAATATGCTAATACGCTAATATGCTAACACGCTATGCTAATATGCTAATATGCTAATATGCTATGCTAATATGCTAATATGCTAATACGCTAACACGCTATGCTAATATGCTAATATGCTAATATGTTAATATGCTATGCTAATATGCTAATATGCTAATATGCTAATATTTTAATATGCTAATATGCTATGCTAATATGCTAATATGCTATGCTAATATGCTAATATGCTAATACGCTAATATGCTAACATGCTATGCTAATATGCTAATATGCTAATATGCTATGCTAATATGCTAATATGCTAATATGCTAATACGCTAACACGCTATGCTAATATGCTAATATGTTAATATGCTAATATGCTAATATGCTATGCTAATATGCTAATATGCTAATATGCTAATATGCTATGCTAATATGCTAATATGCTAATATGTTAATATGCTATGCTAATATGCTAATATGTTAATATGCTAATATGCTAATATGCTATGCTAATATGCTAATATGCTAATATGCTAATACGCTAACACGCTATGCTAATATGCTAATATGCTAATATGCTATGCTAATATGATATGCTAATATGCTAATATGCTAATACGCTAACACGCTATGCTAATATGCTAATATGCTAATATGCTAATATGCTATGCTTATACGTTAATATGCTAATATGCTAATATGCTAATATGCTATGCTAATATGCTAATATGCTAATATGTTAATATGCTAATATGCTAATATGCTAATATGCTAATATGCTAATATGCTAATATGCTATGCTAATACGCTAATATGCTAACACGCTATGCTAATATGCTAATATGCTAATATGCTAATATGCTAATACGCTAATATGCTAACACACTATGCTAATATGCTAATATGCTCATATGCTAATATGCTAATATGCTATGCTAATATGCTAATATGCTAATATACTAATACGCTAACACGCTATGCTAATATGCTAATATGCTATGCTAATATGCTAATATGCTAATATGCTAATATGCTATGCTAATATGCTAATATGCTAATATGCTAATACGCTAACACGCTATGCTAATATGCTAATATGCTAATATTCTAATATGCTAATATGCTATGCTAATATGCTAATATGATAATATGTTAATATGCTAATATGCTATACTAATATGCTAATATGCTAATACGCTAACACGCTATGCTAATATACTAATATGCTAATATGCTAATATGCTATGCTAATATGCTAATATGCTAATATGCTAATATGCTAATATGCTAATATGCTATGCTAATATGCTAATATGCTAATATGCTAATATGCTATGCTAATATGCTAATATGCTAATACGCTAACACGCTATGCTAATATGCTAATATGCTAATATGCTATGCTAATATGCTGATGCTAATATGCTAATATGCTAATATACTATGCTAATATGCTAATATGCTAATATGCTAATATGCTAATATGCTATGCTAATATGCTAATATGCTAATATGCTAATATGCTAATATGCTAATATGCTATGCTAATATGCTAATATGTTAATATGCTAATATGCTAATATGCTATGCTAATATGCTAATATGCTAATATGCTAATATGCTAATATGCTAATATGCTAATATGCTATGCTAATATGCTAATATGCTAATATGCTAATATGCTATGCTAATATGCTAATATATTAATATGCTAATATGCTAATATGCTAATATGCTATGCTAATATGCTAATATGCTAATATGCTAATATGCTAATATGCTAATACGCTAATATGCTAACACGCTATGCTAATATGCTAATATGCTAATATGCTATGCTAATATGCTAATATGCTAATACGCTAACACGCTATGCTAATATGCTAATATGCTAATATGCTATGCTAATATGCTAATATGCTAATATGCTAATATGCTATGCTAATATGCTAATACGCTAATATGCTAACATGCTATGCTAATATGCTAATATGCTAATATGCTATGCTAATATGCTAATATGCTAATACGCTAACACGCTATGCAAATATGCTAATATGCTAATATGCTATGCTAATATGCTAATATGCTAATATGCTAATATACTATGCTAATATGCTAATATGCTAATATGCCATGCTAATATGCTAATATGCTAATATGCTAATATGCTAATATGCTAATATGCTAATATGCTATGCTAATACGCTAATATGCTAACACGTTATGCTAATATGCTAATATGCTAATATGCTATGCTAATATGCTAATATGCTATGCTAATATGCTAATATGCTAATATGCTAACACGATATGCTAATATGCTAATATGCTAATATGCTAATATGCTAATATGCTAATATGCTATGCTAATATGCTATGCTAATATGCTAATATGCTAATATGCTAATATGTTAATAAGCTAATATGCTAATATGCTAATATGCTAATATGCTATGCTAATTTGCTAATATGTTAATATGCTAATGCGCTAATATGCTAACACGCTATGCTAATATGCTAATATGCTAATATGCTAATATGCTATGCTAATATGCTAATATGCTAATACGCTAATATGCTAACACGCTATGCTAATATGCTAATATACTAATATGCTAATATGCTATGCTAATATGCTAATATGCTAATACGCTAACACGCTATGCTAATATGCTAATATGCTAATATGCTAATATGCTAATATGCTATGCTAATATGCTAATATGCTAATATGCTAATACGCTAACACGCTATGCTAATATGCTAATATGCTATGCTAATATGCTAATATGCTAATATGATAATATGCTAATATGCTAATATGCTAATATGCTAATATGCTATGCTAATACGCTAATATGCTAACACGCTATGCTAATATGCTAATATGCTAACACGCTATGCTAATATGCTAACACGCTATGCTAATATGCTAATATGCTAATATGCTAATACGCTAATACGCTAATATGCTAACACGCTATGCTAATATGCTAATATGCTAATATGCTAACACGCTATGCTAATATGCTAACACGCTATGCTAATATGCTAATATGCTAATATGCTAATACGCTAATATGCTAATACGCTATGCTAATATGCTAATATGCTAATATGCTAATATGCTATGCTAATATGCTAATATGCTAATACGCTAACACGCTATGCTAATATGCTATGCTAATATGCTAATATGCTAATATGCTAATATGCTAATATGCTAATATGCTATGCTAATATGCTAATATGCTAATATACTAATATGCTATGCTAATATGCTAATATGCTAATATGCTATGCTAATATGCTAATATTTTATGCTAACACGCAATGCTAATATGCTGATATGCTATGCTAATATGCTAATATGCTAATATGCTATGCTAATATGCTAATATGCTAATATGCTAATATGCTATGCTAATATGCTAATATGCTAATATGCTAATATGCTATGCTAATATGCTAATATGCTAATATGCTAATATGCTAATATGCTAATATGCTATACTAATATGCTAATATGCTAATATGCTATGCTAATATGCTATGCTAATACGCTAACACGCTATGCTAATATGCTAATGTGCTAATATGCTAATATGCTATGCTAATATGCTATGCTAATATGCTATGTTATGTTAATATGCTAATATGCTAATATGCTAATATACTATGCTAATATGCTAATATGTTAATATGCTAATATGCTAATATGCTATGCTAATATGCTAATATGCTAATACGCTAACACGCTATGCTAATATGCTAATATGCTAATATGTTATGCTAATATGCTATGCTAATATGCTAATATGTTAATATGCTAATATGCTATGCTAATATGTTATGCTAATATGCTAATGTGCTAATATGCTATGCTAATATGCTAATATGCTAATATGCTAATATGCTAATATGTTAATATGCTAACACGCTATCCTAATATGCTAATATGCTATGCTAATATGGTAATATGCTAATATGCTATGCTAATATGCTAATATGCTAATATGCTAATATGCTATGCTAATATGCTAATATGCTAATATGCTAATATGCTAATATGCTAATATGATATGCTAATATGTTAATATGCTAATATGCTAATATGCTATGCTAATATGCTATGCTAATATGGTAATATGCTAATATGTTATGCTAATATGTTATGCTAATATGCTAAAATATTAATATGCTAATATGCTAATATGCTAATATGCTAATATGCTATGCTAATATACTAATATGCTAATATGCTAATATGTTAATATGCTAATATGCTATGCTAATATGCTAATATGTTAATATGCTAATATGCTATGCTAATATGCTAATATGCTAATACGCTAACACGCTATGCTAATATGCTAATATACTAATATGCTAATATGCTAATATGCTAATACATTATGCTAATATGCTATGCTAATATGCTAATATGCTAATATGCTAATATGCTATGCTAATATGCTAATATGCTAATATGCTAATATGCTTATACGCTAACACGCTATGCTATGCTAATATGCTAATATGCTAATATGCTATGCTAATATGCTAATATGCTAATATGCTAATATGCTATGCTAATATGCTAATATGCTAATATGCTAATACGCTAACACGCTATGCTAATATGCTAATATACTAATATGCTAATATGCTATGCTAATATGCTAATATGCTAATATGCTAATATGCTAATATGATATGCTAATATGCTATGTTAATATGCTAATCTGCTAATATGCTAATATGCTAATATGCTAATATGCTATGCTAATATGCTAATATGCTAATATATTAATATGCTATGCTAATATGCTAATACGCTAACACGCTATACTAATATGCTGATATGCTAATATGCTAATATGCTTATATGCTATGCTAATATGCTAATATGCTAATATGCTAATATGCTAATATGCTAATATGCTAATATGCTAATTTATTAATATGCTATGCTAATATGCTAATATGCTAATATGCTATGCTAATATGCTAATATGCTAATATGCTAATATGCTATGCTAATATGCTAATATGCTAATATGCTAATATGCTAATATGCTAATATGTTAATACGCTAACACGGTATGCTAATATGCTAATATGCTAATATGCTAATATGTTATGTTAATATGCTAATATACTAATATGCTAATATGCTAATATGCTAATATGCTATGCTAATATGCTAATATGCTAATATGCTAATATGCTAATACGCTAATATGCTAACACGCTATGCTAATATGCTAATATGCTAATATGCTATGCTAATATGCTAATATGCTAATACGCTAACACGCTATGCTAATATGCTAATATGCTAATATGCTAATATGCTATGCTAATATGCTAATATGCTAATATGCTAATATGTTAATATGCTAATATGCTATGCTAATATGCTAATATGCTATGCTAATATGCTAATATGCTAATACGCTAATATGCTAACATGCTATGCTAATATGCTAATATGCTAATATGCTATGCTAATATGCTAATATGCTAATATGCTAATACGCTAACACGCTATGCTAATATGCTAATATGCTAATATGCTAATATGCTATGCTAATATGCTAATATGCTAATATGCTAATATACTATGCTAATATGCTAATATGCTAATATGTTAATATGCTATGCTAATATGCTAATATGTTAATATGCTAATATGCTAATATGCTATGCTAATATGCTAATATGCTAATATGCTAATACGCTAACACGCTATGCTAATATGCTAATATGCTAATATGCTAATATGCTAATATGCTATGCTAATATGATATGCTAATATGCTAATATGCTAATACGCTAACACGCTATGCTAATATGCTAATATGCTAATATGCTAATATGCTATGCTTATACGTTAATATGCTAATATGCTAATATGCTAATATGCTATGCTAATATGCTAATATGCTAATATGTTAATATGCTAATATGCTAATATGTTAATATGCTAATATATTAATATGCTAATATGCTAATATGCTAATATGCTAATATGCTAATATGCTATGCTAATACGCTAATATGCTAACACGCTATGCTAATATGCTAATATGCTAATATGCTAATATGCTAATATGCTAATACGCTAATATGCTAACACACTATGCTAATATGCTAATATGCTCATATGCTAATATGCTAATATGCTATGCTAATATGCTAATATGCTAATATGCTAATACGCTAACACGCTATGCTAATATGCTAATATGCTATGCTAATATGCTAATATGCTAATATGCTAATATGCTATGCTAATATGCTAATATGCTAATATGCTAATATGCTAATACGCTAACACGCTATGCTAATATGCTAATATGCTAATATTCTAATATGCTAATATGCTATGCTAATATGCTAATATGATAATATGTTAATATGCTAATATGCTATACTAATATGCTAATATGCTAATACGCTAACACGCTATGCTAATATGCTAATATGCTAATATGCTAATATGCTATGCTAATATGCTAATATGCTAATATGCTAATATGCTAATATGCTATGCTAATATGCTAATATGCTAATATGCTAATATGCTATGCTAATATGCTAATATGCTAATACGCTAATACGCTAACACGCTATGCTAATATGCTAATATGCTATGCTAATATGCTGATGCTAATATGCTAATATGCTAATATACTATGCTAATATGCTAATATGCTAATATGCTAATATGCTAATATGCTATGCTAATATGCTAATATGCTAATATGCTAATATGCTATGCTAATATGCTAATATGTTAATATGCTAATATGCTAATATGCTATGCTAATATGCTAATATGCTAATATGCTAATATGCTAATATGCTAATATGCTATGCTAATATGCTAATATGCTAATATGCTAATATGCTAATATGCTATGCTAATATGCTAATATGTTAATATGCTAATATGCTAATATGCTATGCTAATATGTTAATATGCTAATATGCTATGTTAATATGCTAATATGCTAATATGCTAATATGCAAATATGTTATGCTAATACGCTAATATGCTAACACGCTATGCTAATATGCTAATATGCTAATATGCTAATATGCTAATATGCTATGCTAATATGCTAATATGCTAATATGCTAATACGCTAACACCTTATACTATGCTAATATGCTAATATGCTAATATGCTAATATGCTATGTTAATATGCTAATATGCTAATATGCTAATATGCTATGCTAATATGCTAATATGCTAATATATTAATATGCTATGCTAATATGCTAATACGCTAACACGCTATGCTAATATGCTGATATGCTAATATGCTAATATGCTTATATGCTATGCTAATATGCTAATATGCTAATATGCTAATATGCTAATTTATTAATATGCTATGCTAATATGCTAATATGCTAATATGCTAATATGCTAATATGCTAATATGCTAATATGCTATGCTAATATGCTAATATGCTAATATGCTAATATGCTAATATGTTAATACGCTAACACGGTATGCTAATATGCTAATATGCTAATATGCTAATATGCTATGTTAATATGCTAATATACTAATATGCTAATATGCTAATATGCTAATATGCTATGCTAATATGCTAATATGCTAATATGCTAATATGCTAATACGCTAATATGCTAACACGCTATGCTAATATGCTAATATGCTAATATGCTATGCTAATATGCTAATATGCTAATACGCTAACACGCTATGCTAATATGCTAATATGCTAATATGTTAATATGCTATGCTAATATGCTATGCTAATATGCTAATATTTTAATATGCTAATATGCTATGCTAATATGCTAATATGCTATGCTAATATGCTAATATGCTAATACGCTAATATGCTAACATGCTATGCTAATATGCTAATATGCTAATATGCTATGCTAATATGCTAATATGCTAATATGCTAATACGCTAACACGCTATGCTAATATGCTAATATGTTAATATGCTAATATGCTAATATGCTATGCTAATATGCTAATATGCTAATATGCTAATATGCTATGCTAATATGCTAATATGCTAATATGTTAATATGCTATGCTAATATGCTAATATGTTAATATGCTAATATGCTAATATGCTATGCTAATATGCTAATATGCTAATATGCTAATACGCTAACACGCTATGCTAATATGCTAATATGCTAATATGCTATGCTAATATGATATGCTAATATGCTAATATGCTAATACGCTAACACGCTATGCTAATATGCTAATATGCTAATATGCTAATATGCTATGCTTATACGTTAATATGCTAATATGCTAATATGCTAATATGCTATGCTAATATGCTAATATGCTAATATGTTAATATGCTAATATGCTAATATGCTAATATGCTAATATGCTAATATGCTAATATGCTATGCTAATACGCTAATATGCTAACACGCTATGCTAATATGCTAATATGCTAATATGCTAATATGCTAATACGCTAATATGCTAACACACTATGCTAATATGCTAATATGCTCATATGCTAATATGCTAATATGCTATGCTAATATGCTAATATGCTAATATACTAATACGCTAACACGCTATGCTAATATGCTAATATGCTATGCTAATATGCTAATATGCTAATATGCTAATATGCTATGCTAATATGCTAATATGCTAATATGCTAATACGCTAACACGCTATGCTAATATGCTAATATGCTAATATTCTAATATGCTAATATGCTATGCTAATATGCTAATATGATAATATGTTAATATGCTAATATGCTATACTAATATGCTAATATGCTAATACGCTAACACGCTATGCTAATATACTAATATGCTAATATGCTAATATGCTATGCTAATATGCTAATATGCTAATATGCTAATATGCTAATATGCTAATATGCTATGCTAATATGCTAATATGCTAATATGCTAATATGCTATGCTAATATGCTAATATGCTAATACGCTAACACGCTATGCTAATATGCTAATATGCTAATATGCTATGCTAATATGCTGATGCTAATATGCTAATATGCTAATATACTATGCTAATATGCTAATATGCTAATATGCTAATATGCTAATATGCTATGCTAATATGCTAATATGCTAATATGCTAATATGCTAATATGCTAATATGCTATGCTAATATGCTAATATGTTAATATGCTAATATGCTAATATGCTATGCTAATATGCTAATATGCTAATATGCTAATATGCTAATATGCTAATATGCTAATATGCTATGCTAATATGCTAATATGCTAATATGCTAATATGCTATGCTAATATGCTAATATATTAATATGCTAATATGCTAATATGCTAATATGCTATGCTAATATGCTAATATGCTAATATGCTAATATGCTAATATGCTAATACGCTAATATGCTAACACGCTATGCTAATATGCTAATATGCTAATATGCTATGCTAATATGCTAATATGCTAATACGCTAACACGCTATGCTAATATGCTAATATGCTAATATGCTATGCTAATATGCTAATATGCTAATATGCTAATATGCTATGCTAATATGCTAATACGCTAATATGCTAACATGCTATGCTAATATGCTAATATGCTAATATGCTATGCTAATATGCTAATATGCTAATACGCTAACACGCTATGCAAATATGCTAATATGCTAATATGCTATGCTAATATGCTAATATGCTAATATGCTAATATACTATGCTAATATGCTAATATGCTAATATGCCATGCTAATATGCTAATATGCTAATATGCTAATATGCTAATATGCTAATATGCTAATATGCTATGCTAATACGCTAATATGCTAACACGTTATGCTAATATGCTAATATGCTAATATGCTATGCTAATATGCTAATATGCTATGCTAATATGCTAATATGCTAATATGCTAACACGATATGCTAATATGCTAATATGCTAATATGCTAATATGCTAATATGCTAATATGCTAATATGCTATGCTAATATGCTATGCTAATATGCTAATATGCTAATATGCTAATATGTTAATAAGCTAATATGCTAATATGCTAATATGCTAATATGCTATGCTAATTTGCTAATATGTTAATATGCTAATGCGCTAATATGCTAACACGCTATGCTAATATGCTAATATGCTAATATGCTAATATGCTATGCTAATATGCTAATATGCTAATACGCTAATATGCTAACACGCTATGCTAATATGCTAATATGCTAATATGCTAATATGCTAATATGCTATGCTAATTTGCTAATATGCTAATGTGCTAATATGTTAATATGCTAACACGCTATGCTAATATGCTAATATGCTAATACGCTAATATGCTAACACGCTATGCTAATATGCTAATATGCTAATATGCTAATATGCTAATATGCTATGCTAATTTGCTAATATGCTAATGTGCTAATATGTTAATATGCTAACACGCTATGCTAATATGCTAATATGCTAATATGCTAATATGCTATGCTAATATGCTAATATGTTAATATGCTAATATGCTAATATGCTATGCTAATATGCTAATATGCTAATATGCTAATATGCTAATATGCTAATATGCTATGCTAATTTGCTAATATGCTAATGTGCTAATATGTTAATATGCTAACACGCTATGCTAATATGCTAATATGCTAATATGCTAATATGCTATGCTAATATGCTAATATGTTAATATGCTAATATGCTAATATGCTATGCTAATATGCTAATATGCTAATATGCTAATATGCTATGCTAATATGCTAATATGTTAATATGCTAATATGCTATGCTAATATGTTAATATGCTAATATGCTAATATGCTAATATGTTAATTCTCTAATATGCTAATATACTAATATGCTAATATGCTAACATGCTATGCTAATATGCTAATATGCTAATATGCTAATATGCTAATATGCTAATATGCTATGCTAATATGCTAATATACTAATATGCTAATATGCTATGCTAATATGCTAATATGCTAATACGCTAACACGCTATGCTAATATGCTAATATGCTAATATGCTAATATGCTATGCTAATATGCTAATATGCTAATATGCTAATACGCTAACACGCTATGCTAATATGCTATGCTAATATGCTAATATGCTAATATGCTATGCTATGTTAATACGCTAACACGCTATGCTAATATGCTAATATGCTAATATGCTATGCTAATATGCTAATATGCTATGCTAATATGCTAATATGCTAATATGCTAATATGCTATGCTAATATGCTAATATGCTATGCTAATATGCTAATATGCTAATATGCTAATATGCTATGTTAATATGCTAAATATGGTAATATGCTAATATGCTATGCTAATATGCTAATATGCTAATACGCTAACACGCTATGCTAATATGCTAATATGCTAATATGCTATGCTAATATGCTAATATGCTAATATGCTATGCTAATATACTAATATGCTAATATGCTAATATGCTATGCTAATATGCTAATATGCTAATATGCTAATATGCTAATATGCTAATATGCTATGCTAATATGCTAATATGCTAATACGCTAACACGCTATGCTAATATGCTAATATGCTAATATGCTAATATGCTATGCTAATATGCTAATATGCTAATATGCTAATATGCTAATATGCTAATATGCTAATATGCTATGCTAATATGCTAATATGCTAATATGCTAACACGCTATGCTAATATGCTAATATGCTAATATGCTAATACGCTAATATGCTAACACGCTATGCTAATATGCTAATATGCTAATATGCTAATATGCTATGCTAATATGCTAATATGCTAATACGCTAACACGCTATGCTAATATGCTATGCTAATATGCTAATATGCTAATATACTATGCTAATATGCTAATATGCTAATATGCTAATATGCTATGCTAATATGCTAATATGCTAATATGCTATGCTAATATGCTAATATGCTAATACGCTAACACGCTATGCTAATATACTAATATGCTAATATGCTAATATGCTATGCTAATATGCTAATATGCTAATACGCTAACACGCTATGCTAATATACTAATATGCTAATATGCTAATATGCTATGCTAATATGCTATGCTAATATGCTAATATGCTAATATGCTAATATGCTATGCTAATATGCTAATATGCTAATATGCTATGCTAATATGCTAATATGCTAATATGCTATGCTAATATGTTAATATGCTAATATGCTAATATGCTATGCTAATATGCTAATATGCTAATATGCTAATATGCTATGCTAATATGCTATGGTAATATGGTAATATGCTAATATGCTAATACGCTAACACGCTATGCTAATATGCTATGCTAATATGCTATGCTAATATGCTAATATGCTAATATACTATGCTAATATGCTATGCTAATATGCTATGGTAATATGCTAATATGCTAATACGCTAACACGCTATGCTAATATGCTATGCTAATATGCTATGCTAATATGCTAATATGCTAATATACTATGCTAATATGCTAATATGCTAATTTGCTAATATGCTATTCTAATATAATATGCTAATATGCTAATATGCTATGCTAATATGCTAATATGCTAATACGTTAACACGCTATGCTAATATGCTAATATGCTAATATGCTAATATGTTATGCTAATATGCTATGCTAATATGCTAATATGCTAATATGCTATACTAATATGCTAATATGCTAATACGCTAACACGTTATACTATGCTAATATGCTAATATGCTAATATGCTAATATGCTATGTTAATATGCTAATATGCTAATATGCTAATATGCTATGCTAATATGCTAATATGCTAATACGCTAACACGCTGCTAATATGCTAATATGCTAATATGCTAATATGCTATGCTAATATGCTAATATGCTAATATGCTATGCTAATATGCTAATATGCTAATATGCTAATATGCTAATATGCTATGCTAATATGCAAATATGCTAACACGCTATGCTAATATGCTATGCTAATATGCTAATATGCTTAAATGCTATGCTAATATGCTAACATGCTAATATGCTAACATGCTAATATGCTAATATGCTAATTTGCTAATATGCTAATATGCTATGCTAATATGCTAATATGCTAATATGCTAATATGCTATGCTAATATGCTAATATGCTAATATGCTAATATGCTAATATGCTAATATGCTATGCTAATATGCTATGCTAATATGCTAATATGCTATGCTAATATGCTAATATATTAATATGCTAATATGCTAATATGCTAATATGCTATGCTAATATGCTAATATGCTAATATGCTAATATGCTAATATGCTAATATGCTAATATGCTAATACGCTAATATGCTAACACGCTATGCTAATATGCTAATATGCTAATATGCTAATATGCTATGCTAATATGCTAATATGCTAATATGCTAATATGCTAATATGCTAATATGCTATGCTAATATGCTAATACGCTAATATGCTAACATGCTATGCTAATATGCTAATATGCTAATATGCTATGCTAATATGCTAATATGCTAATACGCTAACACGCTATGCAAATATGCTAATATGCTAATATGCTATGCTAATATGCTAATATGCTAATATGTTAATATGCTAATATGCTAATATACTATGCTAATATGCTAATATGCTAATATGCTAATATGCTATGCTAATATGCTAATATGCTAATATGCTAATATGCTAATATGCTAATATGCTATGCTAATACGCTAATATGCTAACACGTTATGCTAATATGCTAATATGCTAATATGCTATGCTAATATGCTAATATGCTAATATGCTATGCTAATATGCTAATATGCTAATATGCTAATATGCTAACACGATATGCTAATATGCTAATATGCTAATATGCTAATATGCTAACACGCTATGCTAATATGCTAATATGCTAATATGCTAATATGTTAAGCTAATATGCTAATATGCTAATATGCTAATATGCTATGCTAATTTGCTAATATGTTAATATGCTAATGCGCTAATATGCTAACACGCTATGCTAATATGCTAATATGCTAATATGCTATGCTAATATGCTAATATGCTAATACGCTAATACGCTAATATGCTAACACGCTATGCTAATATGCTAATATGCTAATATGCTAATATGCTAATATGCTAATATGCTATGCTAATTTGCTAATATGCTAATGTGCTAATATGTTAATATGCTAACACGCTATGCTAATATGCTAATATGCTAATATGCTAATATGCTATGCTAATATGCTAATATGTTAATATGCTAATATGCTAATATGCTATGCTAATATGCTAATATGCTAATATGCTAATATGCTAATATGCTAATATGCTAATATGCTAATATGCTATGCTAATATGCTAATATGTTAATATGCTAATATGCTATGCTAATATGTTAATATGCTAATATGCTAATATGCTAATATGTTAATTCTCTAATATGCTAATATGCTAATATGCTAATATGCTAACATGCTATGCTAATATGCTAATATGCTAATATGCTATGCTAATATGCTAATATGCTATGCTAATATGCTAATATACTAATATGCTAATATGCTATGCTAATATGCTATGCTAATACGCTAACACGCTATGCTAATATGCTAATATGCTAATATGCTAATATGCTAATATGCTATGCTAATATGCTAATATGCTAATATGCTAATACGCTAACACGCTATGCTAATATGCTAATATGCTATGCTAATATGCTAATATGCTAATATGATAATATGCTAATATGCTAATATGCTAATATGCTAATATGCTATGCTAATACGCTAATATGCTAACACGCTATGCTAATATGCTAATATGCTAACACGCTATGCTAATATGCTAACACGCTATGCTAATATGCTAATATGCTAATATGCTAATACGCTAATACGCTAATATGCTAACACGCTATGCTAATATGCTAATATGCTAATATGCTAACACGCTATGCTAATATGCTAACACGCTATGCTAATATGCTAATATGCTAATATGCTAATACGCTAATATGCTAATACGCTATGCTAATATGCTAATATGCTAATATGCTAATATGCTATGCTAATATGCTAATATGCTAATACGCTAACACGCTATGCTAATATGCTATGCTAATATGCTAATATGCTAATATGCTAATATGCTAATATGCTAATATGCTATGCTAATATGCTAATATGCTAATATACTAATATGCTATGCTAATATGCTAATATGCTAATATGCTATGCTAATATGCTAATATTTTATGCTAACACGCAATGCTAATATGCTGATATGCTATGCTAATATGCTAATATGCTAATATGCTATGCTAATATGCTAATATGCTAATATGCTAATATGCTATGCTAATATGCTAATATGCTAATATGCTAATATGCTATGCTAATATGCTAATATGCTAATATGCTAATATGCTAATATGCTAATATGCTATACTAATATGCTAATATGCTAATATGCTATGCTAATATGCTATGCTAATACGCTAACACGCTATGCTAATATGCTAATGTGCTAATATGCTAATATGCTATGCTAATATGCTATGCTAATATGCTATGTTATGTTAATATGCTAATATGCTAATATGCTAATATACTATGCTAATATGCTAATATGTTAATATGCTAATATGCTAATATGCTATGCTAATATGCTAATATGCTAATACGCTAACACGCTATGCTAATATGCTAATATGCTAATATGTTATGCTAATATGCTATGCTAATATGCTAATATGTTAATATGCTAATATGCTATGCTAATATGTTATGCTAATATGCTAATGTGCTAATATGCTATGCTAATATGCTAATATGCTAATATGCTAATATGCTAATATGTTAATATGCTAACACGCTATCCTAATATGCTAATATGCTATGCTAATATGGTAATATGCTAATATGCTATGCTAATATGCTAATATGCTAATATGCTAATATGCTATGCTAATATGCTAATATGCTAATATGCTAATATGCTAATATGCTAATATGCTAATATGCTAATATGATATGCTAATATGTTAATATGCTAATATGCTAATATGCTATGCTAATATGCTATGCTAATATGCTAATATGCTAATATGTTATGCTAATATGTTATGCTAATATGCTAAAATATTAATATGCTAATATGCTAATATGCTAATATGCTAATATGCTATGCTAATATACTAATATGCTAATATGCTAATATGTTAATATGCTAATATGCTATGCTAATATGCTAATATGTTAATATGCTAATATGCTATGCTAATATGCTAATATGCTAATACGCTAACACGCTATGCTAATATGCTAATATGCTAATATGCTAATATGCTAATATGCTAATATGCTAATACATTATGCTAATATGCTATGCTAATATGCTAATATGCTAATATGCTAATATGCTAATATGCTATGCTAATATGCTAATATGCTAATATGCTAATATGCTTATACGCTAACACGCTATGCTATGCTAATATGCTAATATGCTAATATGCTATGCTAATATGCTAATATGCTAATATGCTAATATGCTATGCTAATATGCTAATATGCTAATATGCTAATACGCTAACACGCTATGCTAATATGCTAATATACTAATATGCTAATATGCTATGCTAATATGCTAATATGCTAATATGCTAATATGCTAATATGATATGCTAATATGCTATGTTAATATGCTAATCTGCTAATATGCTAATATGCTAATATGTTAATATGCTATGCTAATATGCTAATATGCTAATATATTAATATGCTATGCTAATATGCTAATACGCTAACACGCTATACTAATATGCTGATATGCTAATATGCTAATATGCTTATATGCTATGCTAATATGCTAATATGCTAATATGCTAATATGCTAATATGCTAATATGCTAATATGCTAATATGCTAATTTATTAATATGCTATGCTAATATGCTAATATGCTAATATGCTATGCTAATATGCTAATATGCTAATATGCTAATATGCTATGCTAATATGCTAATATGCTAATATGCTAATATGCTAATATGCTAATATGTTAATACGCTAACACGGTATGCTAATATGCTAATATGCTAATATGCTAATATGTTATGTTAATATGCTAATATACTAATATGCTAATATGCTAATATGCTAATATGCTAATATGCTATGCTAATATGCTAATATGCTAATATGCTAATATGCTAATACGCTAATATGCTAACACGCTATGCTAATATGCTAATATGCTAATATGCTATGCTAATATGCTAATATGCTAATACGCTAACACGCTATGCTAATATGCTAATATGCTAATATGCTAATATGCTATGCTAATATGCTAATATGCTAATATGCTAATATGTTAATATGCTAATATACTATGCTAATATGCTAATATGCTATGCTAATATGCTAATATGCTAATACGCTAATATGCTAACATGCTATGCTAATATGCTAATATGCTAATATGCTATGCTAATATGCTAATATGCTAATATGCTAATACGCTAACACGCTATGCTAATATGCTAATATGCTAATATGCTAATATGCTATGCTAATATGCTAATATGCTAATATGCTAATATACTATGCTAATATGCTAATATGCTAATATGTTAATATGCTATGCTAATATGCTAATATGTTAATATGCTAATATGCTAATATGCTATGCTAATATGCTAATATGCTAATATGCTAATACGCTAACACGCTATGCTAATATGCTAATATGCTAATATGCTAATATGCTAATATGCTATGCTAATATGATATGCTAATATGCTAATATGCTAATACGCTAACACGCTATGCTAATATGCTAATATGCTAATATGCTAATATGCTATGCTTATACGTTAATATGCTAATATGCTAATATGCTAATATGCTATGCTAATATGCTAATATGCTAATATGTTAATATGCTAATATGCTAATATGTTAATATGCTAATATATTAATATGCTAATATGCTAATATGCTAATATGCTAATATGCTATGCTAATACGCTAATATGCTAACACGCTATGCTAATATGCTAATATGCTAATATGCTAATATGCTAATATGCTAATACGCTAATATGCTAACACACTATGCTAATATGCTAATATGCTCATATGCTAATATGCTAATATGCTATGCTAATATGCTAATATGCTAATATGCTAATACGCTAACACGCTATGCTAATATGCTAATATGCTATGCTAATATGCTAATATGCTAATATGCTAATATGCTATGCTAATATGCTAATATGCTAATATGCTAATATGCTAATATGCTAATACGCTAACACGCTATGCTAATATGCTAATATGCTAATATTCTAATATGCTAATATGCTATGCTAATATGCTAATATGATAATATGTTAATATGCTAATATGCTATACTAATATGCTAATATGCTAATACGCTAACACGCTATGCTAATATGCTAATATGCTAATATGCTAATATGCTATGCTAATATGCTAATATGCTAATATGCTAATATGCTAATATGCTATGCTAATATGCTAATATGCTAATATGCTAATATGCTATGCTAATATGCTAATACGCTAATACGCTAACACGCTATGCTAATATGCTAATATGATATGCTAATATGCTGATGCTAATATGCTAATATGCTAATATACTATGCTAATATGCTAATATGCTAATATGCTAATATGCTAATATGCTATGCTAATATGCTAATATGCTAATATGCTAATATGCTATGCTAATATGCTAATATGTTAATATGCTAATATGCTAATATGCTATGCTAATATGCTAATATGCTAATATGCTAATATGCTAATATGCTAATATGCTATGCTAATATGCTATGCTAATATGCTAATATGCTAATATGCTAATATGCTAATATGCTAATATGCTATGCTAATATGCTAATATGCTAATATGCTAATATGCTAATATGTTAATATGCTAATATGCTAATATGCTATGCTAATATGTTAATATGCTAATATGCTATGTTAATATGCTAATATGCTAATATGCTAATATGCAAATATTTTATGCTAATACGCTAATATGCTAACACGCTATGCTAATATGCTAATATGCTAATATGCTAATATGCTAATATGCTATGCTAATATGCTAATATGCTAATATGCTAATACGCTAACACCTTATACTATGCTAATATGCTAATATGCTAATATGCTAATATGCTATGTTAATATGCTAATATGCTAATATGCTAATATGCTATGCTAATATGCTAATATGCTAATATATTAATATGCTATGCTAATATGCTAATACGCTAACACGCTATGCTAATATGCTGATATGCTAATATGCTAATATGCTTATATGCTATGCTAATATGCTAATATGCTAATATGCTAATATGCTAATTTATTAATATGCTATGCTAATATGCTAATATGCTAATATGCTAATATGCTAATATGCTAATATGCTAATATGCTAATATGCTATGCTAATATGCTAATATGCTAATATGCTAATATGCTAATATGTTAATACGCTAACACGGTATGCTAATATGCTAATATGCTAATATGCTAATATGCTAATATGCTATGTTAATATGCTAATATACTAATATGCTAATATGCTAATATGCTAATATGCTATGCTAATATGCTAATATGCTAATATGCTAATATGCTAATACGCTAATATGCTAACACGCTATACTAATATGCTAATATGCTAATATGCTATGCTAATATGCTAATATGCTAATACGCTAACACGCTATGCTAATATGCTAATATGCTAATATGTTAATATGCTATGCTAATATGCTAATATGCTAATATGCTAATATTTTAATATGCTAATATGCTATGCTAATATGCTAATATGCTATGCTAATATGCTAATATGCTAATACGCTAATGTGCTAACATGCTATGCTAATATGCTAATATGCTAATATGCTATGCTAATATGCTAATATGCTAATATGCTAATACGCTAACACGCTATGCTAATATGCTAATATGTTAATATGCTAATATGCTAATATGCTATGCTAATATGCTAATATGCTAATATGCTAATATGCTATGCTAATATGCTAATATGCTAATATGTTAATATGCTATGCTAATATGCTAATATGTTAATATGCTAATATGCTAATATGCTATGCTAATATGCTAATATGCTAATATGCTAATACGCTAACACGCTATGCTAATATGCTAATATGCTAATATGCTATGCTAATATGATATGCTAATCTGCTAATATGCTAATACGCTAACACGCTATGCTAATATGCTAATATGCTAATATGCTAATATGCTATGCTTATACGTTAATATGCTAATATGCTAATATGCTAATATGCTATGCTAATATGCTAATATGCTAATATGTTAATATGCTAATATGCTAATATGTTAATATGCTAATATATTAATATGCTAATATGCTAATATGCTAATATGCTAATATGCTAATATGCTATGCTAATACGCTAATATGCTAACACGCTATGCTAATATGCTAATATGCTAATATGCTAATATGCTAATATGCTAATACGCTAATATGCTAACACACTATGCTAATATGCTAATATGCTCATATGCTAATATGCTAATATGCTATGCTAATATGCTAATATGCTAATATACTAATACGCTAACACGCTATGCTAATATGCTAATATGCTATGCTAATATGCTAATATGCTAATATGCTAATATGCTATGCTAATATGCTAATATGCTAATATGCTAATACGCTAACACGCTATGCTAATATGCTAATATGCTAATATTCTAATATGCTAATATGCTATGCTAATATGCTAATATGATAATATGTTAATATGCTAATATGCTATACTAATATGCTAATATGCTAATACGCTAACACGCTATGCTAATATGCTAATATGCTAATATGCTAATATGCTATGCTAATATGCTAATATGCTAATATGCTAATATGCTAATATGCTATGCTAATATGCTATGCTAATATGCTAATATGCTATGCTAATATGCTAATATGCTAATACGCTAACACGCTATGCTAATATACTAATATGCTAATATGCTATGCTAATATGCTGATGCTAATATGCTAATATGCTAATATACTATGCTAATATGCTAATATGCTAATATGCTAATATGCTAATATGCTATGCTAATATGCTAATATGCTAATATGCTAATATGCTAATATGCTAATATGCTATGCTAATATGCTAATATGTTAATATGCTAATATGCTAATATGCTATGCTAATATGCTAATATGCTAATATGCTAATATGCTAATATGCTAATATGCTAATATGCTATGCTAATATGCTAATATGCTAATATGCTAATATGCTAATATGCTATGCTAATATGCTAATATATTAATATGCTAATATGCTAATATGCTAATATGCTATGCTAATATGCTAATATGCTAATATGCTAATATGCTAATATGCTATGCTAATATGCTAATATGCTAATATGCTAACACGCTATGCTAATATGCTAATATGCTAATATGCTAATATGCTAATACGCTAATATGCTAACACGCTATGCTAATATACTAATATGCTAATATGCTAATATGCTATGCTAATATGCTAATATGCTAATACGCTAACACGCTATGCTAATATGCTATGCTAATATGCTAATATGCTAATATACTATGCTAATATGCTAATATGCTAATATGCTAATATGCTATGCTAATATGCTAATATGCTAATATGCTATGCTAATATGCTAATATGCTAATACGCTAACACGCTATGCTAATATACTAATATGCTAATATGCTAATATGCTATGCTAATATGCTATGCTAATATGCTAATATACTAATATGCTAATATGCTATGCTAATATGCTAATATGCTAATATGCTATGCTAATATGCTAATATGCTAATATGCTTATGCTAATATGTTAATATGCTAATATGCTAATATGCTATGCTAATATGCTAATATGCTAATATGCTAATATGCTAATATGCTATGCTTAATATGCTAATATGCTAATACGCTAACACGCTATGCTAATATGCTATGCTAATATGCTATGCTAATATGCTAATATGCTAATATACTATGCTAATATGCTAATATGCTAATTTGCTAATATGCTATTCTAATATAATATGCTAATATGCTAATATGCTATGCTAATATGCTAATATGCTAATACGTTAACACGCTATGCTTAATATGCTAATATGCTAATATGCTAATATGCTATACTAATATGCTAATATGCTAATACGCTAACACGTTTATACTATGCTAATATGCTAATATGCTAATATGCTAATATGCTATGTTAATATGCTAATATGCTAATATGCTAATATGCCTATGCTAATATGCTAATATGCTAATACGCTAACACGCTGCTAATATGCTAATATGCTAATTATGCTAATATGCTATGCTAATATGCTAATATGCTAATATGCCTATGCTAATATGCTAATATGCTAATATGCTAATATGCTATGCTAATATGCTAATATGCTAACACGCTATGCTAATATGCTATGCTAATATGCTAATATGCTTAAATGCTATGCTAATATGCTAACATGCTAATATGCTAACATGCTAATATGCTAATATGCTAATTTGCTAATATGCTAATATGCTATGCTAATATGCTAATTATGCTAATATGCTAATATGCTAATATGCTATGCTAATATGCTAATATGCTAATATGCTAATATGCTAATATGCTAATATGCTAATATGCTATGCTAATATGCTAATATGCTAATATGCTAATATGCTATGCTAATATGCTAATATATTAATATGCTAATATGCTAATATGCTAATATGCTATGCTAATATGCTAATATGCTAATATGCTAATATGCTAATATGCTAATATGCTAATACGCTAATATGCTAACACGCTATGCTAATATGCTAATATGCTAATATGCTAATATGCTATGCTAATATGCTAATATGCTAATACGCTAACACGCTATGCTAATATGCTAATATGCTAATATGCTAATATACTATGCTAATATGCTAATATGCTAATATGCTATATGCTAATATGCTAATATGCTATGCTAATATGCTAATACGCTAATATGCTAACATGCTATGCTAATATGCTAATATGCTAATATGCTATGCTAATATGCTAATATGCTAATACGCTAACACGCTATGCAAATATGCTAATATGCTAATATGCTATGCTAATATGCTAATATGCTAATATGCTAATATGCTAATATGCTAATATACTATGCTAATATGCTAATATGCTAATATGCTATGCTAATATGCTAATATGCTAATATGCTAATATGCTAATATGCTAATATGCTATGCTAATACGCTAATATGCTAACACGTTATGCTAATATGCTAATATGCTAATATGCTATGCTAATATGCTAATATGCTAATATGCTATGCTAATATGCTAATATGCTAATATGCTAATATGCTAACACGATATGCTAATATGCTAATATGCTAATATGCTAATATGCTAACACGCTATGCTAATATGCTAATATGCTAATATGCTAATATGTTAAGCTAATATGCTAATATGCTAATATGCTATGCTAATTTGCTAATATGTTAATATGCTAATGCGCTAATATGCTAACACGCTATGCTAATATGCTAATATGCTAATATGCTAATATGCTATGCTAATATGCTAATATGCTAATACGCTAATATGCTAACACGCTATGCTAATATGCTAATTATGCTAATATGCTAATATGCTAATATGCTATGCTAATTTGCTAATATGCTAATGTGCTAATATGTTAATATGCTAACACGCTATGCTAATATGCTAATATGCTAATATGCTAATATACTATGCTAATATGCTAATATGTTAATATGCTAATATGCTAATATGCTATTGCTAATATGCTAATATGCTAATATGCTAATATGCTAATATGCTAATATGCTAATATGCTATGCTAATATGCTAATATGTTAATATGCTAATATGCTATGCTAATATGTTAATATGCTAATATGCTAATATGCTAATATGTTAATTCTCTAATATGCTAATATGCTAATATGCTAACATGCTATGCTAATATGCTAATATGCTAATATGCTAATATGCTAATATGCTAATATGCTATGCTAATATGCTAATATACTAATATGCTAATATGCTATGCTAATATGCTAATATGCTAATACGCTAACACGCTATGCTAATATGCTAATATGCTAATATGCTAATATGCTAATATGCTATGCTAATATGCTAATATGCTAATATGCTAATACGCTAACACGCTATGCTAATATGCTAATATGCTATGCTAATATGCTAATATGCTAATATGCTATGCTAATATGTTAATACGCTAACACGCTATGCTAATATGCTAATATGCTAATATGCTAATATGCTAATATGCTAATATGCTAATATGCTAATATGCTATGCTATAA